>NC_072373.2:27530075-27833106 GCF_028885625.2 Pongo pygmaeus
AGTGAGTTTGGGGTCCTGAAATTTTATCTTCTTTTCACAGCCATAGCATGGGAAGTAGGGCCCCTTTCTTTGTACCTACAAAACAGCTGTGGATGGCTACAAAAATGGTCTTGAAAAAATGTTGAGATAGACAAAGAAACACATGCATTCCCAATCCCAGATTTCATTATTAAGACTCTATCTCAAGAAAGGTGTTTGAGTTTGAGGTCCCACATTCTTGGAATGGTGACTACTGGGAGCTTCACCTTAAGGGTTGAGAGGATGTGTTTCCTTGGCTTCCCTCAATTCCCAGATTATCGAGTTTCTTTCTTTCAGTGACTTAGTGGCAAAAGTCTTTTGCCTTTCTACTTCCTTTCTAGGGAGTAATAAAGAAGAGGGGTATGAGTGGGACTCAGGGATAACTGGAGGTAGAGAGGAGGTTCAAGAGATGAACCAAAAATATCTTAAATAAAAAATGCTCCCAGCAGAGGGTCAGGGGCGGGTGTGCCTGATTCCGAATGCATGTCAAATATGCATTTGTCTCAGGTGAGCAGAGGGATGACTTCTGGTTCTGTCTTTGTTCTGCACCTATGAAGATAAACTGTTGAATATAAGATGTTCCTACCTGTTCTAGGGCAAGACAAGGTAGTTAAAAGAAAAGAGGTAATGGTAGATGCTACCCCAAATGGAAAGGTGAGGGGTTATTGATGGCACACACCAAATTTAGTAAGCTCACTTATGACACCCAGTAAGGACAGTTTCATTGCATGAAGCACTTTTTATGCAGGTGTAGGGACAGATCAGAAGATTCTGGAAAAGGCAGATCACCAAAGAACTCAAGACGTACTGATATTTTGCCAATTTCCTTCATCAACAACTTGTCTTCTTTACCAACTAAGGGCAAATAAAGAGAACAAACTAAAAAAAAAAAAAAAAAAAGGATTAAATAATTAAACAAAGAACTTAAATAAGAAGACCCCCCCCCCAAATCTCCCAAGATAGTGAGAAGTGTATTTGCGTCATGTCTGCCTAACAATGAGCTATTATTAGGATGGTAGAAAATAGCAGCAAGTAAGGACTGCAGATTCCACCCAGAGGCAGAGCCGACAAAAGACACAACAGTTTCCTGGGAAAGGAAGATGATTCCAGTTTAATTCATCCAACAAAACTCTTCCAAGAATGAGATCAAAAACCCTAACTGCATCTTGGAGGGAGCTGGAGGCTTTCCCATCACAATGAGGCCAACTGCTACCATCGGTGCCAGTGCCAGGGCCATGCAGGCACTATCATGTCTGCTTGGGCCAAGGAGCAATCTAAATTAAGATGATCATCTGGGTCCTCAGGCCCTCAGGGCGAGTACATATTGCAGCAGTTTCAGCCTGTTTCATGCCCTCCATCTGCAGATCTACAATGTCTATAGCCAGATTCACTGACCCCCAACCCCTCAGCTTCAGATCTCAATCCCCAGAACAATCTGGGCTTAAGACAGGGAATATTGAAGTGGGTTTAGCACTTCCTCCTCCTCTCCCAATGGCAGTGGCATCCTGGTGTTGAGTCATTCTCCAGATTAGGTTGAACCAGCTGACCACTGGGCTCCTTGTGTGTCACCTGAGTCACCCTCACTCTTGATTAGGCCTAGGGGTCCTCAGTGGGCTTCCGCCCTCACCCCTGGGTTGCAACTCTCTAGTCGAATAACATGCCCATTGTAATTACAAAACTCCTATACCCAAACTTCTTCCTGGGAAACAGTGAAGAGTGTTGCACTTTTCCTTCTTTCTTTCTTTCTCTCTTTCTTCCTTCCTCCCTCCCTCTCTTTTCTTTCTTTCTTTTTTTCTTCCTTCCTCCCTCCCTCTCTTTTCCTTCGTTCTTTCTTTCTTTCTTTCTTTTCCTTTTTCCTTCCTTCCTTCCTTCCTTCCTTCCTTCTTTCTTTCTTTCTCTCTCTCTCTTTCTTCTTTCTTTCTTTCCTTCGAAATGGAGTTTCACTCTGTCACCCAGGCTTGAGTGCAATGGCGCCATCTCGGCTCACTGCAACCTCTGCCTCCTGGGTTGAAGTGATTCTCCTGCCTCAGCCTCCTGAGTAGCTGGAATTACAGGCGTGTGCCACCATGCCCAGCTAATTTTTGTATTTTTAGTAGAGACGGGGTTTCACCATGTTGGTCAGGCTGGTCTCCAACTCCTGACCTCGTGATCCACCTGCCTCGGCCTCCCAAAGTGCTGGGATTACAGGCATGAGCCACCGCACCCAGCCATGTGTTGCACTTTTCGACCTTGGTTCTCATCTCATCCTTGGTTCAACCATCTCGTCTTGCTCTTGATTGTTCTGAAATGGGAGAGTTCCCTGACCCCCCTCACAGAACAGGCAACAGGAGTGTAGCTTGTCTGTTCAGCTGCCTTACCTCCCTTATGGGAGTGGGAGCATGCAGACAGGCAGGTGCAAGAGCCAGGGCGAGCACTTTTGGGCTCAGGTGCCATGGTAGCATCTAGGGATAGGTGCCTGCAACTCCCAAAGCCCAAGTGGGTGTGTTACAGTGCTCTTTTAGCTCTGCTGTCTGCAGATGGCTTAAGAGTTAACCAGCTCAGTGCCCTCTTGGTACCTGAGTCCTTGTCCAGTATCCAGGAAGAATTAGGTCACATGGACGAATTGAAGGATGGCAAATGCAGGGGACTTTGTTGTCAGATGGAGATGGCTCTCAGCTGGAGGGATGGGGAGCTGAAGAGGGGATGAAGTAGGAAGAATGATCTTCACCTGGAGTTTGGCTGTCCTGCAGCCAATCTCCTCTCCAATCATCCCCAGATGAACTCCTCTTGATGTTCAGATATTCCTTCTTTTCTTTCCTTCTCTGCCAGGCCAACTTTTCTGCCTCTGCTCATCTACTTGTGGAGCATGGGATTTGGGGTTTATATGGGTATGAGATAGTGGGGCATGGTGGGCCAGAAGGCAACATTTGGGTGCAAAAAGATAAATGCCTGTTTCTATTTAGGGCCATGGGTTTCCAGGCTTGAAGGTGGGGCCTTTGCCAGGGAACCGCCTTGTTCTACCCAGTATTTCCCTGTCTCTTGTCCATATCAGTACCTCTCTCCTTATCTGAGGTTAAGATCAGGGGAGTCTTTAGCTCTGTATCTTAGTTTAGTGTTGGGGTCTGGATTTCTGGGGAAAAATCTGCCAGAGCCTGGCAGCCTGCCCTGAATTCCAAAAATTACCTGCCCCCAATTTTCAGTGGGCCCTGCTCGTGTTTTGGCATAATTTGCAATTCCACTTGGAGCACCTGGTACCAGCTACTTAGCTGAACCACTATGTGGAAGGCTGAACTCCTTGCACCTGTGCCTTCTCCAACCTCTCCTGTTAGCTTGGCCTATCCCACTCTGAAGGGCATGTCTAGTGCCAAGTCTCAGTCCCTTTCCTGCCTACACTGTCCTGCTCCCAACAAACCTCCACACCTCCTGATAAATCCTGGCACAAGAGAAGCATGTATGGGAAAGTGTCAGCCTCAGAACTTCTTGGGAACTGAGAGTGAGGGAGTTGCTGGGGAGGAGGGCTGGTCCCAGATCCTAATGCCCACCTTGCTTCTCCTTGAGGATTCTGGTTGATAAAAGATACACAGATTGTTAAATGAGGATTGCGACATCAGTTCTGTTTGACTTTCTGTAACAATTAGAAGACTAGGGAATATAGCTGGGTTTCTGACCTCCCACTCAAAATTATAAAGAGCCAAGTCTTCCCTACAAGGTGGACTTATCCACCCAGTCCCAGGCTGAGAAGCTGGAGATCAGTCCTCCCTGCTCTGAGGTGGTCCTACCAAGGGGTTGACCCACAGAGACTGACCCATTGCTCTGAAATAAAGGCTAGTTCAAGAAGAATCAGGAAATGGGGGAGCATGTAGAAGTGAGTGACCTTGAGTTTTTACCCTGCCCAGTAGAGGAATAGCCAGTGATTATCAAGCTCTCATCAATGTGTCTGATAACTAAAGTCATTCTTCCCTCTTTGGAGTGCGAAAGGTATAGGAATGAGGTAGGTCCTGAAAATTCCCACTCCATCCCTTCCCCCAAATGAAGAAGGTGTTGATGGAAGCACCTTCCTTTCTGGGTTGTGGAGGAGATGATTCAGCTGAGCCAAATGACATATGAACAATAGGAACAGTTCTACCTCCCATGAACTGTGGGCTTGCTGTCTTCCTCATGAGTCAGTTTTAGCAGAGTGTGGCCAAGAAAATCCCCATGATGGAGACTGGGTAAACAGTCAACCTCTGTGGGTCACCTCCCTTCCATCCTCTACCCAGTGCAAGTCAAAGCTGCCCATCACTGGGCACTGGGCAGTCAGGGGACTCCTGATGACTGACTCAGAGCAGAGTGATGTAGTGACAATCAGGCACAGAAAATCAAGTTCCACAGAAGCCTGACAAATGAGCGCTTTTCTCTGCTCTCAAATCCTTTTCAGTGAGGAAGCTTTCTCCAGCATTCAGGCGGCACCTAATGCTCCATCCTGAGACCACAGAGATAACTAAGATGTGCCAAAGTTTTTGAGGAGACGGTGACATCGATGCTCTGTATGTTAGTTCAGAGGCTAACTGTACGTGTCACAAGTAGCATCTGTGGATAAGTGGTGGAGAACTTGGGAAAATACAAACATCTTGGGAAAAGAAAACCCTTCCCTTGCAGCCACACACCAGAGACTATTCACAAGAGTCATCTTCAGTAGTGGGCAATTTCTCACACATCTGCACAGTTTATGGCTAACCTTGGAAATAAGCAACCAGGCTGGCTGAGTTCCAGTTCAAGAGCAATCAGGTAGGGCATACAGCCTCAAAGACAATTTCTTTTATGATCCTTGTCTTGATTCTTGATGAAATGGGAACTTTTAAAAAGCTACCATTGGTGTAAGGAGATCTGACTTCATTTTTTACCTTTGAGAAGTTATTTCCTGTAATCATCCAAAGCTTGCCTAGTATCTCTCATTCCTGGATGCCAGTTTCAACTTTATGCGGTGGAGTGCTCCTTTCTACTTTCTGCCTCCTTCCTATGGCGTAGTCTTCAAAATGAATCTCTACTCTTCAGTGGTTTCTCTCGTCCTGTGGTTCTCAAAGCGTGGTCCCTGGACCAGCAGCATCAGCATCACCTGAAAGTTTGCTAGAAATGCAAATTCTCAAGCCTACCCAAGACCTACTGAATCAGAAACTCTCGGGGTAGAGTTCAATCATCTGTGTTAACAAGCCCTCCAGGGGGATTCCAATGCATGCTAAATTTGAAAGCCACTCTTCTAGGGCAACTGATCCTTTTGATTAACTCCTACCACTGATATGCTGGGCTAGAGACCAAATGATGATCCAATTCTGTTAAATATTTAATCAATAAACAATTAATATTTAAGTTATTTTTGGAGGCTGCTCTGATCACTGGAATCCATGGCTAAAGCCAAGTTGTCTGAAAACTTGTCACAAGCCCTCACAGTTACATTTTATCTTCTTCATGTACTCTAGATTCTATAAAGTAATTTGATATCCTTGGCATAGTTTTCTTTGTCAAATAGCTCTCTACTGCTATAACAAGATCTGTTGAGAGAGGCATCAAATGCTTTGTTAATGATCTATTCTATTCACACTAGTGAAACCTCCATTGTCCACCAAAATTGGAATGGTGTCAAAGAGTCATCAAGTTTTCCTGAAAGGTTTTTTTGTCCCCTTATGTGCTACCCAGGGCTTACCTATTTATACCCTATGAGCTCAGTTTGATTAGCTTTCAATGCATTGTCTTACAAGTGATATTAGATGAATGGAAGGGTTGTTTCCTTTAGGCTCCATCATCAATGAGTTTCTTCCTGTGTCAGAGACCTCAAGTAACTTTAATGTGTCTTCAGGCAAAAGATGTCAGGAAAATCCTGGCAGGAAGGGGAAAACTGTTCCTTGTCCTATACTTTTGTGTATCTTCCTACCTATACCTTCTGGTTCCTGACTTGGCTTGACTTGGAATTGCACTCCTTTTCCGAATGAAAACTGGTTATTAAAGACCTTTTGCATGAATTTCTGTTAGCAGCCCACTTCCCAGTGTTGTCTCTCTCTCTCTCTCTGCCTCCAAATCTCAGATAAAATCTGATACCATACTCACCTCATGATTCTATTTCAGCAAAATTTGATTATTCTGGCTTAGCTTTCTCAAACTTCAGTGTATATCTGAATCAACTGGAGGCCTTGCTACTACACAGATTGCTGGGCTCCACTCCCAGAGTTTCTAATTCAGTAGATGTTAGATGGGCCCAAGAATTTGCATTTCTAAAAAGTTCACAGGTCAGGCTAATGCTGCTGGTCCAGGGACCACAATTTGAGAACCCCTGCTGTACACTGGCACACGGCAATATCTGCATTCTTTCTGATGATTGCTGTCCTGATGCCCTTCCATTCTCATTGCAGTGTTTCATGTCTTCCTCTGTTTCATTCATTCTCTTTACAGCATCCTATTTCTTGCAGGTTGCCAGGCAACTGTGATCTATTGCTTGGGCAAGAAAAGGTAATACAAACCTCACCATTTTCCCATAACTTTTATTTGGTACAGTGGAGTGACCTGGCTCCAGGAAAACAACTTACTTCTTTGCTAAAAGTAAAGTCCTTGGAGGGTGTTAAAACCACAAAGTATCTTTTAGAAACTTAATGCAACCCATGGTATTTACTGATGGACACCCAGACACATGTAATAGGATTATAGATCAGCCTCATTTAAGATAAAGTATGCTGGGGGAGATCAAAATTACTCCCTGTGGGACCTAAATTAGGTACAAAGCAATTAACTTTAAGCAACCAAAAAACTGGTTCTATAAGAATTCCATTTCAAATCAGCTCTTAACTTCAAGCTCATTACCAGGTACCTTCACTACATAAGAGACAAACAAGTCTCTGGAGATGGAAAATGCGAACTAAATTTTGAGACACTTCATTGAATAAGAAATTTGATGAAGACTTAGATCTAATCTCTTACAAGGGTCAGCTATTTCTACAGACTTTCTGACTTTTCAAGTCACTTCCACACCCAGAAAGACAAATCTTCTCATTCCTGAAAACGAATATGTTTATGTTTCAATTCCATTGATGGTTCAGTTGGTGCAATATTAAATACACTTGATTTCATTCCATTTCTTTTTGAGTGTGAGAATTTTAAACAACTTTTATTGAGAGCCAACACATCAGCTCAATAGACCTTTATTTTCACAAAGTGTGTTTCTTTGCTTGGCATATGGTAAGAACTTTATAAGTGTTTGTCAATTAAACATTAATAGATAATTAATTGTTGAATGAATAAATTAATGAAAGTTGTTGACTTAATATATGATTATGAAATTAATGTAAGTGCTTTAAAAATTAGAAAATACAGAAAAATAAAAAGAAATAAAATAATCATCCATAATCTCACAACCTGAAGCTAACTACTATTAATTTTCGAAACATTTTTCCCATCACATGTGCCTATGTGTGTATGTAGGTATATATAATTATTACCATATTGTATATAAAGTGTCACATTTTGTGAAATTTACTTTTATACTAGAAATTTGTAGCAATGTAGATGGAGCTGGAGGCCATTACTCTAAGAGACTTAATACAAGAACAGAAAACCAAATACTGCATGTTCTCACTTATAAGTGAAAGCTAAACATTGAGTGCACATGAACATAAAGAAGGGAACAACAGACACTGGGAATGGGACCGTTAGTTGGGGGAGGGAGGAGGGGGTCATAGGCTGAAGAACCACCTGTGGGCACTACGCTTACTACCGGGGTAATGGGATGGTCGAGACCGCAAGCCTCACCATCATGCTGTTTATCCATGTAACAAACCTGCAAGCATATCCTTTAATCTACAATAAAAATGGAAAAAATTTTTAAGTCACATTTTGTTAATTTACTTTTTTTTTTTTTTTTTTTGAGGCAGAGATTTTCTCTTGTTGCCCAGACTGGAGTGCAATGGCACAATCTCGGGTCACTGCAACCTTTGCCTCCTGGGTTCAAGCAATTCTCCTGCCTCAGCCTCCCGAGTAGCTGGGATTACAGGTGCCCACCACCATGCCCAGCTAATTTTTGTATTTTTAGTAGAGATGGGGCTTCACCATGATGGCCAGGCTGGTCTCAAACTCTTGACCTCAGGCGATCCACCCACCTCGGGCTCCCAAAGTGCTGGGATTACAGGCGTGAGCCACCATGCCCAGCCTTGTTAATTTACTTTGAAAATGAAAATTTCCTGAAATCATTAGCAATTCACTGAAAAATCATTTTGATGGTCATGTAATATTCCAGTGAGTGAATATTCTCAATTTAATACTTCTACTATTACTGGATATTAGGGTATATCTAATATTATTTGTATGTGCCTAGATAAATATGTTTCTAGAAAAATATTTTATTTATGATTAGAATCTATTTCTTAGAATAAAATCATTGGATGAAAAGATAGAAATATTTTTAAAGCTCTTGATACGTATTGCCAAATTGTTTTTCAGAAAGGTTGTACCTGCCTACAAGATTATCAACACTGTGTGAGAACATCCACTTTGCTGAACTCTTTCTCACATATCACCTTTAGAGATGTTACGTGGTATGTTTTTAATTATCATTTAATCCTTTGCTAGTTAGATTAAACATGGCAAGTTTCACTAGCCATTAGTACTTCCTTTTTATGTGAAATGTCTGTTCATGTTCTTTGTCCATTTTTCAATAGCATCTTAGAATATTTATTGTTCACTTGCATATGCTCTTTGTACATTAAAGATATCAACCCGTCATATATCATCTCCTATTCTGTCAATTGACTTCTAACGTCGTTAATGATTTTTTAAATATAAATAAATTCTGTTCTATATGTTTTTCCCATAGCTTTTAAACCTAGAATGTATTTCCTCAGCCATAGACTAGATAATAAAACTCTATTTTTAAATAAAGATTTCTAAATTGGTTTACATGTTAAAATTAGCATTTTAATTTTTCTAAGAAAATATTTGGCATAAGAAGTAAAAACTTGCTTTCCCAAAGAGACTAAATAAAACAAACCACACTTCTCCATTTATGATTAATATATATTAAGTGTATATATGTATGTACTTTATATACAGATATATATATAAATATGTGTGAATATGTGTACATATATACATGCATATAGTCATATAATTGGACATCTATACACAACGTATGTATATATACACACATACATACATATATATGTGTATATATTTATACACACACACACATACTTCTAGTACGATGTTATCCCTTTTCACTGAATTATTTATCAGCTTCTGCAATTGCATTACAGTTTTAATTATTATAGCTTTACAGTATGTTTTAATAACTAAAGCAAACACCCTCATTATGTCACTTTCTAAAGTATTCTTGGCTATGCTTATCTATTCATGTTTTCTCAGCTATTTTCAGACTGATTTAGTTGTTTTTCCTCAAAAATTTCAATAGAATTGCATTAAAATATGTTTTAAATATTCACATTTCATATTGGGATATACAATAAATCTATCCATTTATTTAGAACTTCTTTTATATTTCTCAGTAAAGTTTCACAGCTTTTTTATATATATCTTATCTATTTCGGGAAATAGGTATCCCTTGTTGCCTTATATTTTTATCCTTATTGAGAATAGCATCTTTTCTCCTTGTAACCATTTAGTTGATTTTCAATGGCATGCCAAAAAAAACCCTATTAATATTAATGCATTTACTTGGTATTCAGTGACTCCTCTGCAGTTCTTTCTTAATTACACTTTTCTTCAATGATTTTCTTGCGTTTTCTTTGCAAACATAGAAGAAAATGATATAATTAACACCATTATGCTCACCAGCAAACTTTAGCAAGTCTTAACTTTTTTCCATATTTGCCGCTAATGCTTTTTTTTAATAAAACCATAGATGAAACATTATTGACATATTTGAAAACTATTCATACCCCTCCCTAACAGTAGTCCCTTCTCCTTTTTTCTCAGAGATGTCTATGAGCCTAAAGTTACTTTCTGGGCTCATACCCCTCCCTTTTATGGGTTTATACTTACTACTTACATGTTAGTAAAAACTATCTGATTATTATGTTTTAAAATATTATGAAATTATATTATAGTGTATTATTTGCAGTTTTTCTCAATAAAATACTGTAATATTTATTCATGTTGATATAGTAGTTCTCTCTTAGTGATTTTCATAGTTGTATTGCATTTGATTGTGTGAATATGCAACAATGTGTTTATCCATTTTTCTTTCGATAGGCCTTTGCTATTGACAGTGCTTCCATTCCCACATGTGTGGCCTTATGCAAATGTGCAAGAGTTTCTTTAAGACGTATGTGGGTATGCTCACCTTCCACATTATTAAATATTGCCAACTTGCTCTCTGCAGCCTTTGTACCAATGCAAGCACCCTCCAGATAGCTATCTGAGCAAGCTTCCTTCCACATCAAACCCTGCATGAGGTACAGTAAGACTTTTATTTGCCAATCTGAAGGGTGTGGAGTGACATCTTATTTTGTTTTAATATGCTTTTACAACAGGCTTTTTTGGTTAAGGGCCAAGTTTGTTCTTTGAGTTTCCTTGGGTTTGTTGTTGTGTGTTTTTCAACCAACCATTCAAGAATGTTAAAACACGTTCTTTGCTCTTTGGCGCTGCCAAAACAACTTGTGGGTTAGATTTGGCCTGCAGGCCATAGTTTGCACACCCTTTTCTTTGTGAAAACCAGTGAAGTTGAGCATCTTTTCAGAGGATTATTGACCATTTTCCTCTTTTTAATTGAAACACAAATTTTGCCCATTTTTGTGTTGGGTGATTTGTCTTTTCTCATGGATTTGTGGGAGATCTTTGTAAATTCTGAATATGAGTCTTTTCTCAGTTACATGTATTGTCAATATCTCTTCCATCCTTTGGCTTGGTTTTTCAATTACAGCACAATCTTCACTAGAAGTCATTTCTTGGGGTTTCTAAGTAGAATTTTGACCCTCTACAAATAATGTATCCTCTCCTTTTACATACACAGTCATTCCTCTTATTTTTATTTCAAGCCTCATTACATTGGCCACAATGTTCACGGCAATTTAAAATAGTGATGATTATCTATGGTTACCATGTTTTATTTTTGATATTTTAAAATATATGTTGATCATGTGAGTTAATATGGTTGTTTCTGAGTAAGAACAGAATCGGGCTTTTTGTGCCTTCCATTACAGTAGTCCTCAATCCTTTCAAGCCATGGACCCTCTCTCTGTAGCAAAAGACATTTTTGCATTTTCTGCTAAGCCAATGGGCATTTGCCATTATGTAAATAAAATCCCTGTGCTTTATACTGGATGGTTAGCTCATCTTCAAGCTCAGTGGTGACTAGTCACTAGTAGAAAATGCAGTTTCTAAAGAAACACATTCTTGTAGGTCATGAGTGAATGAGTGAATGCATTAACATGTGAAATGAATAACAAGAAGACCTCAAACAGAGAACAGGGCACAGGCATACCTGGGAGATATTGCAGGCTCAGTTCCAGGACACAGCAATAAACTGAATCACAGAGATTTGGTTTCCCAGTGCATATAAAAGTTATGTTTACACTATAGTGTAGTCTGTTAAGTGTGCAAAAGCATTATGTCTAAAAACAACTCACATGATATAACTAAAAATACTTATTGCTGAACAATACTAACAATTATCTCAGCCTTCAGCCAGTCATAACGTTTTTGCTGGTGGAGAGTATTGCCTCAATGTTGATGGATAGTGACAGATCAAAATGGTAGTTACTAAAAGTTGAAGTGGCTGTGGCAAATTATTAAAATAAAGCAACAATGAAGTTTGGTACATTGATTGACTCTTCCTTTCAGGAAAAAACGTTTCTGTAGCAGGTGATGCTGTTTGATAGCATTTTACTTACAGTGGAACTTCATTCAAAATTGAAGTCAATCCTCTCACACCCTGCTGCTGCTGCTTTAATAACCAAGTTAATTTAATATTCTAAATCCTTTATTGTCATTTTAACAATGTTCACAATGTCTTCTTTAGAAGTAGATTCCATATCAGGAGACCACTTTCTTTTGCTCATCCATAAGAAGCAACTTCTCATCTGTTCAAATTTGAGTTGAGATTGCAGCAATTCAATCTCCTCTTCAGGCTCTAGTTCTTCTAACTCTAGTTCTCTCGGTATTTCTACCATACCTATAGTCACTTTTTCCATTAAAATCTTGGACTCCTTAAAGTCGTTCATGAAGATTGGAATCAAATTTTTCCAAACTCCTGTTAGTCTATATATTTTTACCTCTTCCCATGAATCATGAATGTTCTTAATGGCATGTAGAATGGTGAATTCTTTCCAGAAGATTTTCAACTTACATTGCCAGAGCCATCAGAGAAATCACTATCTATGGCAGTTATAGCCTTATAAAAATGTATTTCTTAAATAATAAGACTTGAAAGTCAAAATTACCCCTTGATCCATTGGCTGCAGATAGATGTTGTGTTAGCAGGCATGAAAACATTAATCTCCTTGTATATTTCCATCAGAACTCTTGCATGACTAGGTGCTTTGTTAGTGAACAGTAATATTTTGAAAGGAATCTTTTTTTGTTCTGAGCAGTAGGTCTCAACAATAGGCTTAAATATTGAGTAAGCCATGCTATAAATAGATATGCTGTCATCCAGGATTTGTTGTTCCACTTATAGAGCACAGGCAGAGTAGACTTACCATAATTCTTAGGGCCCTACAATTTTTGGAGTAGTAAGTGAGCATTGGTTTCAAATTAAAATCATCAGCTGCATTAGCCTCTAATAAGAGAGCCAGCCTGTCCTTTGAAGCCAGGCATTGACTTCTCCTCTGTAGCTATGACAGTCCTTGATGTCATCTTCTTCCAAAATAAGGCTATTTTGTCTACACTGAAAATCTATTGTTTGGTGTAGCCACCTTCATCAATGATCTTAGCTGGATCTGAATAACTTGCTGCAGCTTCTCCATCAGCACTTGCTGCTTCACCTTGCACTTTTTTCATTTTTTTTGAGATGGAATCTTGCTCTGTCTCCCAGGCTGGCGTGTGATGGCATGACACCTTGCACTTTTATGTTATGGAGATGGCTTCTTTCCTTAAACCTCAGGAAGCAAACCCTGCTAGCTTCCAACTTCTCTTTTCCAAACTTCCTCACCTCTCTCATAGAATTAAAGAGAGTTAGGGCTCATAGAATTGAAGGGAGTTAGGACTTTGCTCTGGAATAGGCTTTGGCTTAAGGAAATGTAGTAGCTGGTTTGCTCTATTCAGATTGCTCAAACTTTCTCCATATCAGCAATAAGGCTGTTTTACTTTCTTATTTTCTTTGTGTGTTCACTGAAATAACACTTTTCATTTCCTTCAAGAAATTTTCTTTGCATTCACAACTTGGCTAAATGGCAAGGGCCTACCTTCAGGACTCTCTCAGCTTTTGACATGCCTTTCTCACTAAGCTTAATCATTTGTAGCTTTTCATTTAAAGTGAGGGACATGCCACTCTTCCTTTCACTTCTTTCCCTTCGCTTCCTTTCACTCTTCCTTTCACCTAGAGACCATTGTAGGGTTATTAATTACCCTAATTTCAATATTGTCTGTGGGAATGGAGAGGCCAGAGGAGAAGGAATGACCAGTCAGTGGATAAGCAAGTATACATACAACATTTATGGATTAAGTTTGCCATCTTATATGGATTCACTTCATGGTGTCCTGAAACAGTCAATAGTAACATGAAAGATCACTGATTACAGATCACTATAACAACAGATATAATAATGAAAAAGCTTGAAATATTGTGAGAATTACCAATATGTAACACATAGACACAAAGTGGGCATATACTGTTGGAAAAATGGCACAAATAGATGTGCTTACCTCAGGATTGCTACTAGCCTTCAATCTGTTAAAAAAAAAGCAATATCTACAAAGCACAATAAAGCAAAGCACAATGAATCAAAGCACAAACAAGGTACTACATTTAGAAGGAGGCTTATAGGGCTGAGGTTCATAAAACGTGAAAGAATATTTTGTAAAACCAAATAAGTGATATACAATGATAAGTTATTATTTAAGTTAGCGGCAACCAGGATCACCGTACTGTCGATATCTAGTTGCCAGGTATTTTAAAGCTCTCTTGAACTTCTCCATGGGTACAACTTTGAGAAAAATTGAGATCAGGTTGTTTATTATTTTGCATGTGGCAGGTTTTTCAAAACTACTTGAGTCTGAGAACCACGTTATTCATCTTAATGTTTTCATGTGAATTACATAAGAATGACCTGTGGTACTAGCTTGATAAATGTTTACAAATTGAAATCATTGAAGTGGGAGAATTTCTAAAGAATCCTGGGCTCAAAAATGATTCACTCAGACAGGGAAATACGAAGGGAATCATATTACTTCTTCAAACAGGCAAGAGAGGCTCTACCAACAGATGCACTATGCTACCTGTGTTTCCAGAATATGTTGGTAAAGCCTCTCTTACCTGGGACCTAGAAAGAGTGAAGAAGGGGATACTAGAACTCAAGTTGCAATTCCCAAAAACATACTTTGCAAATCACAAACTGAAGAAGCAGACACCACTGCTTACTTTATGGGGGCAGGTGGGAAAAAATGTCCTTGTTTTTGAAAGGTGACTTCATTCCAGCTTTATTACTGCTTGTAACTGTACTGTTGAATAAGAAATAATACAATGAATTATAATAGCTCTCTCTGGAGACTATCTTCAGCCTAAAAATATTGCTACATTCCAATGACAGTCACTTGAGATCCATTCTGGAAAGACAAGACACACATCCAGTGCTCCTGTTCCTGCTCCTGCTCCCACCCCCACCTCCACCCCCATCACCTCATGAACACTTTTCCTGGCATCTACACAGAGACCTCGTCAGGATTTAACCACCTCATACACCTTTCCTCCGGACATTTTTTACCCCCTAAGTGTTCCCAGAATGCTCTTTGAGTAGGCTTTCTCTGTCCTTTGTCTCTGCTTCTACCCTGATATTGATGAAAGGGACCACCTTGTAAGATGCATGTTGGCTGGACAGCTCCAGCTCCCTGGGAGCCTCACAATGAAGAGAGGGTTTGACTCCATAATTTTATTACAACCGTTATTCACCTGCAGGGCACAGAAGCCAGGGAGGTGTGCTGGGACCTCAGGAGCTGCTGACAGGTAGTAGGCAATCATGTCATTAGTTTAACTTTCAAAAGCCTGAAGACACAAATATACTGCCTATCTGGTGTCTCAGGCCATCAGTGTCATAGCAGGCCTGTTACAGATAAAGGAAACTCGTGACACCATGTCTGTCAAGCTGGAGAAAATGGGTGCAGAGGGACAGCTACACCAGATAAGGAAGCACGTGGAGGGCGGCACACAGCAATTTTTCTCCAGGGGGAGACTTTCCTAAGATATACCACCATAAGAGAAGAGAATATTGGAAAAGTGTGACATACAAAGCACCTGAAATGATTCCCAAAATATGGGACAAGTGATAATGAAAAAAGAAGAGTCATTATTCTCTGACCCTGGGCCATAAAGCCCTGTGATTTTCCAACTCTATCTGCTTTGGGAAACAGAAACTGGAGAGGCGATAGATTATACTGCAACATTGACCTCTTTCAAATATTCAAAACAAAATCCCCGCTTTTTCTTCCAGAGAACAGGCTGGGTCAGGGCATCTGTATTTAATTGTGTTCACCCTCTTCTCTGTTTAGGTGACCAATTGTCATTAACTTTAGATGATTTTCCTGGAGGAGGAGAGTGTGCAGGAATGAGAAGAAAATACCATCAGAATCATGTGGACCCACATTCATCCCTCACTTCACCCCTTCTGGGAAGGAACTCAGCAGGCTCAAAGATATGGAAAAAGCTACCAGAAAAACAGTACCTGGGACAGAGGGTAGAGATTCCTATGGCAGGAATGAGACTACTTTTAATCTTTCTTCCATCATCTCAGCTTTTAAATTTCTCCCTAGAGAACATTTGGGTAGTAAGATTGAGGTGCGTGTTAGGGTGTCAGGTGCACCCTGTGTCCTGGAGTTAGATGGTACAGGCTCCTTTGTCTGGAGGCAAAGCAGGGCCAGCGTGGGCAGGTTCAGTTTGAAAGCTTTGGGAAAGCAGTGGTCTGGCAGTACTCTTCTGGCTCTTGGAAGAAGGAATGCAAACTTGATTCAGGCTGGGAGCAAACCCCTGTTTCATCTTTCAGAAATATCAGGAGTGTAGCAGCAGGTGACAGGGTACTTTGCAGAACCAGCAGAGGGGTGTGCACCTCAGGGCACACCCCAGGGAGCCATAGTGTCCCGGTGTGGAGGCAGAAAGGTAGAAAGGGGACATTGGAGAAGCTTAGAGTAAACTTGTGAGCTCTAGGCTTAAATCAGATGACTGAGCAGGGTCTTCTCTTCCACTATTCAGGATGAGGCTGTGCCTGGGGTCAAAAAGAAAAAGCCTCCAACTATTTTACATTGGCAGCTATGAGGATGGAAAAAATAGTAGTGGTGGTGTTTGTTTTTTCATTAACAGGTTAACCTGACCATTTTGGGAATGTCATTAAATATTTTTCTAAGATATAATTTTTACTGACTAATGATTGTGCCATTACTTAAACCATTACCTTAAATTGTTTTCTAATATAAATAATTCTGGGATGAACACCTATGAATATATATTTTCTCCCATCACTAAATTGAGATTGCTGAATCAAAGGATGGAAGGTTTTGAAGACTCTGGATACAGTTTTCTAAGTTCCTTTCTAGAAAATTGTGTTAACAAACGCTCCCACCAGCAAGGCAGAAGAAGACTGATAAATTTGTTCTTGTGACCTTCTCAGGATGTGGACTTTGGAGAAGTAACACCTGCTGATCCTGGACTTCTGAGAATGGGTGTTTATGGGATAAGACGGGAAGGTTATCCAGCCTTCTTTAGGGAGGTCATTACCTCCAAATAAAAAAGAAAAATTGAGGTCACACTAGATGTACATACACATAGAAAGTACAATGAGGAAATGAACTTCAAGTAGGAAATCAAGCAGGAAATAAGCCAATGATGGACTAATCTCTCAAAGTAAGTTGTTCTGGGAGCTCTGAGAGAAGGCATAGGCGGTGTGTATCCAGCACCTGATGCCAAGACAAGCTTTGCTCAGATGAAGACAGCACACAGCCTTTCCACTCCTTTTGGGTTGATTGTGTCCCTTTCTTCATTATTCTTTTCTTCATTTAACATTAATTGAGCACATGGTGTCAAGCACTGTAAAACAAAAGGGGGTGCAAAAGTGAGGAGTTCTCAGTTCAGTGTGTCTTTCAGTAAAGACGGGATTAGGAGTAGATCCCAGATGTGCTAACAACAGTTCCAGTATGATACCGTATCTCTGGAGATCAGAGCAATTATCCCAGCATAAATTCAGGAAAGACTTCTGAGATGAGGACACTTGAAAGCAGTGGAGGCCAAATCATCTTTGTTCACAAGGAGAAAAAGAGAAAGGGCATTCCAGAAAAGCACGTGCTAAAGCATGGAGAAGTCAATGAGTCCCACATGTTTGGGATTGTGGCAGCATAGATCATGGTAAAGGTGGGGGCAAGGGGACAAAAAAGATCAGAGGCACAGTGACAAGAAGTGAGGCTGTAAAATAAGTCAGTTGCTATTGCAAAGCCTTTGTATTCCATTCAAAGGCCTTCAGCCTGTCCTACAGGAATGAGGAAGCCAGGGAATGTCTTAATAGATGCCATTTATATAAACCCATATTTCTGGTATAACTGGTGGCAGAGGAAATGGGCTGGAAAAGATGAGAGCCTGGAATGGGAAATGACTAAAGTCATGACATAAAGACATCAACATGCATAGATTTTGTGGTTAAACACATTTTTTAAACAGAGGCAGAAAGAAGAAAGTGTACGGCAGAAATGACCAGAGACCGCAGATGAGCTCATGGTGGACAGTGATGAAGTTTGAAGCCAGGGTAGCTGTCATTGCAGAGAATGAAACATGGCCAAGAACTTCCTAAATATTAGGCTAATGTCATTATTGTTTCCTTACCTATGACAGCTGATGAGCCAGCGTGATCTATGATCTTTCTGGGTATTTTATTAAGTTTTCATCACTGTGTTGCCTTTGCAATCCACTTGCCTAAGGGAACATTTGAGACTTGAATTTGAAAATGGCATTCACAAAATTAGATATTCTCCGTGTGTGTGTGTGTGTGTGTGTGTGTATGTCCTTTTTTTTTCTTTTCCTAGCTCCAAACTGTCTTCAAACAAAGGGTTATAAAGAATGGGGTCTTTGAGTCCTTTAACCTTTATCTATGAGATAGCTAATTTTTGTTCCCCAAGCAAACATGTCAGAAATGACTCCCTGTTTCTTTATTATTTGCAAATATATGTTCTTTTATCCCACCCCCTTTCCCCTTGGGAAAGAAGAGCCTGCTTGGATAGGCCTTAGGCCCAGGCTCTCAGAAAGTTAAGAAGGCTTTGGAGAGTGTTCTGAGGGCAGATAAATGGACAAAATAATGGTGCAAGGAGACCGTGTTGGAGAAAATTCAGTTAGGCAAGAAGCATCGAGGAGTTCGACCCAGGAGGAAGCCCAGCGAGAGCTCTGGCAATGTGAAACCAGGAAGTGACCTTTAGTTAATCAAGTACCGAAGATGAGAGAGCAGAGATAAGACTTAGACAAAAAAAAAGTGATAAAAATCATTCTGAAAAGGGAAATTCTAGTTCCTTGTTCTTTCTTCTTATATGATTTCTCGGACTATTCGTGTGTATCGCTGGAGGAACATGAAAAATTTAATTAATGACTTGAACATTTTCATGTAGGCAGAGGCTTGGTTTCCTGTAGATAAGACATCTGGTTAATTAAGTGAACTTTCTCCTTTTCATCCATGCTATGACACTTGTATATTATGTGGCCACATGGTATTTACTAGCTCACTTCCATCTCTATAATTTGCTTTGCTCCGTGTTACTTGATCTGGACCAGCAACTTTAAGACATCATGTCTACCTCATCAGCTATGTCTGCTCCCAACCAAAACCAACTGTGGGCCTCTGACACCTTCATATTGTTCATAGCTTGAGACTCTAGCTCCTCCCTCTAGCCAGCCTTATGCTTTCTTACGGCTTTAAATTCCTGCTTTCAACCTTGCCCACAATTGGGATTTTGCTGTAGGTCACACTAAGTCCACAACTCATGAAGTGCTGTTCAATGAGCAGAGTTTCCTGTGGTCTCCCAGATGACACTCGAGCATGTCTCACCATGCCATGGATGATTTCCCAAATCCAAGCTGGGGACATTTCTAGAACCTCATGACATAGGCAGGCCCCCTACTGCTGGCTCTTCCAAATTGTAAACAAGTAAGTCATGCCACAACCCACTTAGCAAATACCTCAGTTGCCTCAGGGCTCTGCCCTTGAATGGATTACACTGCTCTTGGATGTTCCATAGGATAAAAAAATCACAAGAGAAGAAGAAAAAGTCTGGAGACTTGGAGAACAAAATGCCATAGAAAAAAGAGTCTCTTCCTCATCAGGAGCTCCATAGCTGAAATCTGCTTCCTTCAACTCCCAACCCAATGCCCTATCCTCAGCTGCCAATCCAGCAAGAACACATTTGTACAAATGTGACCTGGGCTCACTCCTTGGGTGGAACTTGCTAGAAATCTCAAGCAGTGAACAGTTCTGAAAGCTTGAGAATACCCATTTTAACTTTACCTCAAAAAGGTTAAATGATAGAGTAACATGGACAGAGAACAGCCTCTAGGAAATGTGCAAGAAGTAAGCTCTCTTTTTGTTTTATTCAGATATGAGTTTTCATTTCACCAGCCCCCAGTGGATCTGATCCAATGACCCAGCGATTCATGAGGCTGAAATTACCCTGATAAAGGACATGATCTTTCTAGGATTCCAGGCATTCCTGGTACTAAAAAGCCCTAAGCTATTGACAATTTTTTTTTAAATTGTGGGTAAAATACACACAACATACAACTCAACAATTTAACTATTTTTAAGTGTACAGTTCTGTGGCATTAAGTAATTTCACACTGTTGTGTGACCATCACTGTCATTCATTTCCAGAACTTTTCTATCTTCCCAAACTGAAACTCAGTAATCTTTAAACTCTAATTCTCCATTTCCTTCTCACCTCTCAGCCCCTGCCCACCATCCTGCTTTCTGTCTCTATCAATTTGACTACTCTGGGTACCTCACAGAAATGGAATCATATAGAATTTGTCCTTTTGTGACTGGTTGATTTCACTGATAATTCTTAACTATTATAACATTTTCCTCAGTCAACTCGTTTTTATGTCACATAGATCCAGATATACTCTTGGTGTTACTGAGGGTCCAAACATCACTTTTCAACAATGTAGTACATCAGTAAATCAGCAAGTATTTATTGAATTCCTACTATATGTTTAGCCATAAAAAAAAATAAGAATTTTGAAGAATAGTCATTCTCCCTCCCCTTAAGAAAATTCTATTTTTGTAGGTGTGGAGGCAAAGTGAATGCAATAAAATAGTAGTAAACAGCATATATGCACATGTATGCAGACAAACACACACCTATTCATGTGTAGACATCTGACCTCATTACTTTTATATGGTAATGATGAAGGTACAGAATTATCTCTGTGCAGGCAATACAGAGATAATTCTAAAAAATATAATCTATCTTGGGTAAGTCCAAGAGCATCTTGGGACACAATACTTAGCAAATTGGCTTTTAGGAATTCTTTACTTGGGTCAGTGGTTTGGGGGAAACTTTTCACTTATTTTGTAGGAGGTTAGTGGTCTCGCTATATTATCCAAGTTGGTCTTAAACTCCTGGCCTCAAGCAATCCTCCCACCTCAGCCTCCCAAAGCACTGGGATTACAGGCATGAACAATCATGCCTGGAAAATTTTCATTAAAAAAAAATCTAAATAAATATTAACTATCCAGGGATTTTTTTGAAAGAAATGGGGAAGTAGGAACTTAACTCACACATCTCTCTCTCGATGTGCCTATTCACTTTAGATATTTCACTGAATCCTGCTAAAAAACAGTCAGCTATTTGCCATCTGTACGAAACAGCTGCAATTTCCTTCCTATCCAAGCACAACATTTTATTATAGAGAAATTGGCATATTGTTTTTGCCATGTGCTTTTTGCATATTCCTCTCCACGGCTAGACTAATCAGGGAAGAAGTATCTTCGTGTCCTAGCTCCTAGCTAGGTCAGGTGAATACAAGTGACATCATGTGTATCCTCTTCACCAAGTTAGCATTAAGTTGCCTTGCCAAACCCTTGAAGCTTCTTATGTGAGACATCTGTGCCCAATGTTATTTATGAATAGGAGCAAAATGTATAAATATCCATGGGACTTCCTGTTAAATGTACCACATTGAATGCAAATATTTATCTCTGCTCCTTCTGAAATGTTATTAAAATGAGAGTAGAAAAAATAGAAGGATACAAATCAACAAGGAGGAAGAGAACAAGAAAGATGATCCCACCAAATAAGAAATGCCATCAAAATTTTGGAATCTGGAAATAGACGAATGACTGGTAATTATTTATCAGAGCCCAGAAAGAATATTGAGGAGGGAGGCACAAGAAATAAGTTAATGTGAATTTCAGAACCCTGTAAATGTTTAGAAATTTGGAGGCAGTAGGTACTCTGAAGTTAGAGGAAGTATGGGGCTTAAAATAGGAGGATTCGTTAAAAAATCTGTGACAAGAAGAGTTAGATTTCCAATCCTCTTTCTATCTCTGACCACCAGTCAATTAACCCTTCTTCACCTAGGCAGGAGAGTGGAGGCTCTTTTTCAGGGAAATTTAACCTGGAAGGCTCTACTTGAGCACCTAGTCATAGAAGATAGTGGGGGAAATGCCAGGCTGGAAATAGGGACAATTAAGTGACAAGTTAATTATGGTGAGCCCCCTGGTTCCCAGAATACTCGCTGCCAATCTTACACTCTCCCAGAAAATGATTAGAAGATTGCTCCTTGTAGAAAGAGATACATGGGCCCAGCATGCTTGCAGATGCTGGTATGTGTGGTTCTCTCATAAAATGACTGTATCTATCTTGTCACTCTATGATAAAGCCAGCTGAACCAAAAATTCCTAACTCCCACCCTATAAACATTCTTAGAGATCCTAAATCCATTTTTACTCTCTCTCTCTCCTTTTTCAGAATTTGTTTTATTATACACAGAGTATTATGTTTATTTTAAGTAATCTGAAAATTATATAAAATCATGAAGAAGAAAAAATCAACTGTATTTCCATCTTTTATAAACAATAATGGTTACATATATCATCTAGGTGTTTTCTATATATGTATATATCATAAATATTTTCAATAGATCTCTATTTTGATACAATCTTCTATCACATTTTTTGACTTAATAATGTATCATTAACATCTTTACTCGTCACTAAATATATTGCAATAACATTATTCCCTATAGCTGAAGAGTATTTCTCAGGTGGGTATAACTATAATTTATCTTGTTAGTCCCTTGATGTTAGACATTTGTATTGTGTCCATTCTTCAGTATCCTAAACAACACTGAAATAAACAAAGATCTCTGCAAACATGACTATTTCTTTAAGATTATTAGAAGTAGAATTGCTGGCTCCAAGGGTACACTATTTCTCAAAGCTTCACTGAATTTAGCTTAATTGTTCTCCTGAACATCTTTCTCAATTTATAGTTCTGTATACATTGTATCAGCAATGTATGAGAGTATCCTTTTCCCATCCTTGCCAATATTTGGAATCATCACCAAAAGAACACCCCAAAAAACAGACAAACAAAAATCCTTAACAATTGGATGCTAAATATGGCATCCTATTGTTTACATGTATATTTTATCACTATTTTAACATTTTGAAATGTTGTTAACTACTGATATTTTGAAAATTGGTTATCTATAGCATTTATTTATTTTTATTGGGACAGTTGTCCTTTCTTATTGGTGTCTTCATGACTTTTAGATATATAAGCATGGACTATTATTGTATCATATATAAGAAATATTTTCTCTGTTTGGTAATTTTTCTTTTTAACTTTGTTTCTGGTTCTAATCTTATTTTTAGTGACTCACTCTTGAATATAAAGAGAGAACCAAGAATCATCAGACATGTGGAGAAATGACGTAACATTAAAAGTAATATCAAAACAAAGAAACAAAAAAGGAAGTAAGAAATTGAGAAATGCAATGGACTGAGTGTTTATCTCTCCCCAAATTCATATGTCAAAATCCTAACCCCCAATATGATGGTGTTAGGAGGTGGGGCCTTTGGGAAGTAATTAGATCATGAGGGTAGATCCTTCATAAGTGGAATTAGTGCCCTTATAAAAGAAACCCCAGAGAGCTCTCTCCTCCTTTTTCTGCTATGTGAGGAAACAAGAAGATGGCATTCTGCAACCCAGAAGACGGTTCTTGCCAGAAGCTGGCCATGCTGACAGATTGATCTAGGACTTTCACCTCCAGAACTATGAGAAATAAATTTCTGTTGTTTGTAAGCCACTTAGTGTATGCTACTTTGCTATAGCAGCCTGAACAAAGACAGAAAGAAACTAAGAAGATGAAAGACAGGAATAAAATCTCATGACATTATGAAATTATGGGTCTCAGAGGGAAAAGATAGTGTATTAATAAAGAGATGCTATAAAAAACAGTGAATATGATATAGAGAAGATAAGAACATGAAAAACTCTATACCATACATTCAAGAGAGCAGTTGAAAGATTATGCTAATAAAAGCATACCAGAAAGTGGGAGAAAAAGAAAAACAGAAGAGAAAAAGCAGAAAATTTAACGAATAGGAGTTCCAGAAAGGGAGAACAGAGAAGGCAGAAGGGAGTTAATTATCAAAGAAACACACACACACAGAAATTTCATGAGATTGAAAGGCTTTGCCAAGAACTCAGACAGGAGAAGCACACCTGCCTTTTAATTAACTACATATTATCAGCTTTAAGACAACAGTCAGCAGATAAGTAATTGCTTTGCAATGGAAAAAATACCACTTTAGGCTCACGCCTGTTGAACCAACTACACTACTCCAGAGGCTGAGACAAGATGATTGCTTGAGTCCAGGAGTTCGAGGCTACAGTGAGCCATGAAAGTGCCACTGCACTCTAGCTGGGTGACACAGTAAGACCCTATCTTTAAATAAATAAAAATAAATCACTTGGTTTTTCTTAACTAGAGTATGAAACTCTGTGTCTGGAAGCTGTGGAGTTAGGGGCTCAGAAGATAGGACAATGTTCTTCATTCATTGCCTTCATCTATATCAAACATTTCCTATTCTCTTTTTCTTCTCACATTGAGTCCCACCTTCATCCTAACTAATCCAATCATTGTATCTGAAGAACTATGTTTCTTACCAGTCATGGTAAAAAACGATGCTCCACAAGTTTAAAGCAAAGACAACATGTAATTGGAAAAAATGATGAATTTCTTTTTTTTCCTCTTTGTTTTGTTTTCATAGATTACTATTAATATAGAAAGCAAGGCTGGGCGCCATGGTTTATGCCTATAATCCCAACACTTTGAGATGCCAAGGCAGGCAGATCGCTTGAGCCTAAGAGTTCCAGACCAGCCTGAGCAACATGACGAAACTCAGTGTCTACAAAAAATTAGCTGGGCATGGTGGCACGCACCAGTAGTCCCAGCTACTTGGGAGGTTGAGGTGGGAGGATCACCTGAGCCTAGGAGGTTGAGGCTTCAGTGAACCATGATCTCACAGAGTGCACTCCAGCCTGGGTGACAAAGCAGGACTTTGTCTCAAAAAAAAAAAATATATATGTATACATATATAAACTATATTTTAATGTTACGAGCAAATAATGTGCATTCTTTTTACCCTAGGGATATAAAAAAGCGTAAAAGAAGAGAAGCGAGTGATTAGCCAAGGGAAGTAGGTTTGTGTACATTTTTCAAGATAAATGGAATGCTGGTACACTAAATAGTATCTACAAACTATTGTAAACTGAAATGTTTATAGTATAATTTGTAAGATTAAGCAAACATTAGTTGAATACAAAAATAGCAAACAACAATTAGAACTGCTTTGAGAAATCTACTGCCAATAAAGCTTTTTTTTTAAGTCTGTGGAATGGCAGATTGATAATGGGTTTATTTAGTGAGGTCATATCAACAATGCTATGCTATTTTCCTTAGAAAAACCCATATCTGCTGAAGCTTATTAACTCATTCAATCATTGTGTATCACCTAATAGACAAACTGATTTGAAAGAAACAATGTAATTATGGCAATTTTTCTAGATCAAGAAATAGAAAAAATCAGTGGGGCACGGTGTCTCACACGTGTAATCCCAGCACTTTGGGAGACTGAGGCAGGAGGATCACTTGAGGCCAGGAGTTCGAGACCAGCCTGGCTGACATGGTGAAACCACGTCTGTACTAAAAATACAAAAACTAGCTGGATGTGGTGGCACGTGCCTGTAATCCTAGCTACTTGGGAAGCTGAGGCAGGAAAATCACTTGAACACGGGAGGCAGAGGCTGCAGTGAGCTGAGATTGTGCCACTGTATTCCAACCTGTCAAAAAAAAAAAAAAAAGAACCAAAAGAAATAATCACTTAATGACACTTTACATGTCTAATAAACAATGACTTAGCTAATATTGCAGACACATTTCTTTAAATCTAAAGCACTAAATGGAATCATCACTGTATTTTTTGAGTGTATCAATAGATCATTAAAAAACTGCTGGTACGCACATTTGGCCTTTATCATTGAAGATCAATAAAGCCAGCTGAAATGGCTTTCTTTCTTCTTTTTTTTTTTGACCTTTTTAGCCAGACTGTAATTGGGCTTGTCATCTGACTCTCAGGTGAAAATAATCATAAATCAGATTCATCAAATAATGTTAAAGAATAGCCCACACCAACAGAGATAGTTCACAGGAAAACCAGTCCCTGCCAGTCACCATCCAGCTCCTTGGGAATCTGAGGGCTGGTTATCTCGGAGATGTTACATCAACTATTCTTTGCTTTTGTCCCCCATGGAGCCAGACCCTATAATGCTTTGAAAGAAGTGCAGAGAACACAGAAAAGAGTCAGTAGAAAGGAGATTACAGGGTGAGGGGAAAAGAATACAAGCAGCTTGTGTCTGTTAAAACAAATCACCCAAGTGAGTCATCTCTCCCGAATCACTTCTCCCTTCTGGGATGAGGCTCTGTGAGTACCTGGCTCCAGAACCCAGAGAGGATTTACAGCCAGACAAATACTAACTGAGGCTATGTTGGAACCTGTGTCACCCAATCTCCTAATTACAGGTGTCTGTGGTTAAAATTTGGAGCTCACCAATTTGGAAGATGTTATGAGTCTAAGTTCTGTAATAGCTGAGTCAGGTTTGTTACCAGGCAGCCCTACCACCTAAACACATTATATTCTGAATTCAAATGGACCCCATTTACTTTCCCCATGCCAACACCTTTTCCTCAGCTCCACTCTACTCCTACCTCCTGATGACTTCTGTCTTCTGTTCCTGCCCTCTATTTGGCCTAGTGAAGGGAGCATAGGTCTCTATACATTGTTAGCATTCCTTTAAGAAGCAAATCCCGAAAACAAGAAGAAATAAACGGGTATGTCTATTTTCTTTAGACATTTGGATTGAGTGAAAGGGAAGCAAAGTTCTGAGTTATTGTGAACTTAAAATATTTGAACTCTGTGCTAGATGCTTTACTTTTACAATATATTTGATTAAAACAACCATACTTCATAGCACGAATGCTAGCCCAGAAAACTGAGACTAAGGTAGGTTGAGTTGTGGCCCAAAGTCACAAAGCCAACTGGTGACTGAGAAGGAAATTGTGAATCCAGGTCTGCCTGCCTGAAAAGCTGGCCCACACAATCCCAGACTCTGAGTTTTAACAAATATGTGGCTGATGGGAGCCATGAGGACAAATTGCTTGGCTATTATTATGCATTGTGCACAATACATGAGGTAATGCATCTGAAAGGGCTGTGTAACTATAAAGTACTCTACAAATGTTATTATCATTATTATGGTTATATTTATTACCTCCTTTGCTGGGGGTGAGACTGTACACATTATAGAATAGATGACTATTCTGAATCACCAGTCCCCAGTGAAGCACAGTTAAGGTTGTGGTGAGCCACCTGTCAGCAGAACAGAGATGCACCCCACAGTGCACAGTACAATTTCTTGAAGGTAAGTGTGAACTTTGTGTAAACCAGCGGTCCTCAACTTTTTTGCACCAGGAACCAGTTTTGTGGAAGACAATTTTTCCCTGGTGGGGCTGGTGAGGGATGGTTTTGGATGAAATTGTTTTCACCTCAGATCATCAGTCACTAGTTAGACTCTTTTAAGGAGTGTGCAAACTAGATCCCTCACATGTGCAGTTCATAATAGGGTCCATGCTCCTATGAGAATCTAATGTCTCTGCTGATCTGACAAGAGGCAGAGCTCAGGCAGTAACGCTCTCGCTAGCCCGCAGTTCACCTCCTGGTGTGCAGCTGGGTTCCTAATAGACCACAGACAGATACTAGTCCACTAGCCTGGTGGTTGGGAACCCCTGATGTAAACCACAATACTTATCTTTATCTCTTGCATCTTTGATTTTCCCTTCTGTCTCTTACTTAGTTACAGGAGGGCCAGTGAATTTGATTCATAGTCTAGAGTAATTCTTCAGCTTGAGGGCTGAGTGCCATCAAAGTATATAATAGTTTATGGTAAAATATTATTTTAAAAGTTTAATGTTTTTAATCTATAAGCAACTTTTAAGTATCATTAAGAAAAATGAAACCATCTTAATAGATATATGATTGGATAAATCAGTGTGGTGCTATATACAATGAAATGCATATGTGCAGACACCAAAAATTATTCAGGATTTATTGACAAGTGGAAAAAATCTAATTGCACAATTAAAAGTGTAGTATGATTTTATTATCATACTTTACAAATGTGAATCTACTTATATATTAAAAAAGGTAACTGGAAAGATGCACAGCACATTTTTAGATATGGTTACCTTAGGAAGGGAGTAGAAATATAGGGAGAGAAAAGAAATACAACCTATTCACTATATTTCTGTATGTTTGAATGATGCACAAGATCAATAAATGTATTATTTTTAAAATAAAATATCAGCAGTGAATTGTCATACTGTGATTAGTTTTGAAAAATCTAGTTAAAATAGATGCTGTTTTATTGTGAAAACTGGCAAAACATTTTCAAACAGAAGGAACTATATTATAAAAGAAACAATTTTGTTTAAAAAGTCCATAACTGGACGTGAGTTTTTATAATAAAAATTTCCAAGCACCTAGCTTGAATGAATAAACAAATAAATAAATAAATAAAATGCTTGAAGGCAGATCATGATGAAATTTCAAATTAATACCACCAATAAAGGGAAAATTCTAAAAGTTTTCAGAGAGACAAAAAGAAAAGGATGACACATGTGAGACCTGGAATTAAAATGGCATTGAAATACCTAAAGCAACACTAGAAGTTAAAAGACAGTGCAGCAATGTCTTCAAAGTTCTAAAGGATTTCAACCTAAAATACTATACCCAGCCAAACTATACATCAACTATGATGGTGATGGAAAAATAAAGACATTTTTAAGATGTGCCAAGCCTCAAAATTCTACTTCTCATTCTCCTTTCTTCATGAAGCTTTTGAAGAATGTGCTTCATTTAATGAAAGAGTGAACCAAAAGAGAGCAGGGCATGACAACTGGAAAACTAGGGGACACAGAACACAAGAGAGGTGAGGAGACTATCCAAGATTATTGCAATCATAAGTATTTGGACAATAGATGTAACCTGGTCCAGAAAGCAACCAGTGAAACTAGAGCAGCATAATAAAAGGGCTCCAAGAAGGATGTCTTTAGTAAAGTAAAATGTTGCATATGCAAAATATTAAATTTAATCATAGCATACTACTTGTCTCAGCAGTAAAGAATATTTTTATAATCATGGTGCCAATGTTGTTTTTTTTATTATACTTGAAGTTTTAGGGTACATGTGCACAATGTGCAGGTTAGTTACATACGTATACGTGTGCCATGCTGGTGTGCTGCACCCATTAACTCGTCATGCCAATGTTGATTTAACCAAAAATTATAATTTTATTCTGGTGAGAGAATTGTGAGAGGATATATGGTAGTTGTTGGGATAGGCATGCTAAATCCTCATCCTCCATTATATGAGGTCACTAACCTTGGTGACAAAACTGACAAAAATGAGAGTAACTATATAAGCACATAATTTTGAAATATGGAAGCAAGGAGATAAACAGAGAGTTAAAAAATATCTGTCATTAGAAGTTAGGCCCTGAAGAAAAGAAGGAAAGGCAAGCATATCCTGTCTTATCTTAAGAGTTTTGCAGCTATCTTTTAACTTTTAAAATATGTACTAGTATTAGTTTGGTAAAAATAAATGTTAGTTTAAAATCAACCAGAATTCCAAATAAACAAAGAAGTCTAACAATGAACTTTATCTCTTTGAATGCAATAGGATATTAAATCATCTTTTAAAAAAATCAGTGTTTAAATCATTTTTAATGACAAGAAAAATCCTCATGAGAATATAAATTTTTAAAAATTAGGGTACAAAATATATTTGGCACGTAATCCTATGCTAAAAAAACTAGAAAGAAATGCATATATAAGCAGTTATTAACTCTTGGGATGGAATTATAAGTGGTTATTATTTTATTTTCTATACTTTTCTATATTTCCAAGTTTTTACACAGTAAGTATATATTACTTTTATGAAAGAAAAAGAGTTAACTATTTGTTTTAAGCGCATGGTGTTTCATCATCAAGAAAATACTTCTTCTTCTGTAATTCTGCCAAGGACCAAACTAAAGAAATTAGTTTAAAGTGCAGGAGGGGAGATTCCAAACTAAAGAAATTAGTTTAAAGTGCAGGAGGGGAGATTCCAATTAAATACATGTATACAAGTGTGTTATTAAATTGTGAAACTGACTACCTGGGGAGGTCACAGAAAATATTTTAAAACAAGATTGACCACCATCTTGGAATATCAGTACTTGAAGGAAGCACCAAGATGATCAATTCCAAGGCAATTCTCCACAGCTAAGAAAGCTGAACCTTGAAGAGTTTAGATGGCTGGCCTAAGGTCATAAAGCCATTAAGAGGCAGATGCGTGGTTGGAATGCCAGTCTCTTAATAGCTTTGTGATCAGTGCCATGTTTTTCCTGCTCTTATGATGTGTCTGAACTCCATAAAATGCTCTAAATATAATTTAAATGTCTGGGATGGATTATACAAACCCCAGTTCCTCAAGTCTGTTTCTTCTCTTGTTTCTACCATAGTTATTTTTATTCTTTCTCTTATGGCCTCTCTTCAGAATATTATACAATAAAAATGTAAGATATCATCTAAGGTGTGCATATTTGCCTTATTGTATAGCTATGTTTTGCAGAAATATATCTTCTCTTTGGGTAACATCTTTCCTAAACAACCACTGCAAGCTTCTGCAAGCAGATGGTCCTCAGTAAATACAGTTGACCAAGATTCTCTTTATATGTACATCTCATGCTTCTTTGAAAAATCAAATTCAACTAAGCCAGTTTTAATTTTGTTTTGCTTTATTCTGTTTAGATAACTACATTTAAGCAAAATTTATACTTAGGTGTTTTCCATGTAACCTGTTATTTTGGTGGAACACAATCAGGTTTTTAGGTTTGGAAACTGGCGTGGGTTTGGAAAAGAATGTTAAAATGGGTGGCTGATAAAATGACATTTGATCCAACCAATGTTTGGGAGAATTCATGAACAAAATGCCACATAAATGAATTTTCTTGATTTCAATCCATTAGTTTTATCTCTGGGAGTCCTACCCAAAGATTTGGACTGGTGTGGAAGTAGCAGAAGCAAGAGTTTCCTTAATGGTGGCAGAGTAACATCATATTAAAAGATAAATGCATTAGTTCCTGAAAAGTACATACCAAAAACTGCATGGCCCTTTCTCTTTCTCCCACTCCACCCTCCCTGTCTTCATTCATTAGTAAACAGCCATTTAGTTAATGTCTGCTATGCCAGACACAGTGATGGATTTTGGCAACAACAAAGCAAACACACTGTTTATACAGGAAGATGACTCCCTTGTTCTCAGGGTACCTACATTTCTTTAGTTCATGCCTACCCATAGTTGGTGCACAACAATGGTATATTGTGATAATGGTTTCCTGCTTTCTAAATATATATGTATCTCTATATGCACAAGAGGTCTTCAAAATGTTCATGGGAAATGTGTATTATGAAGAAACTATGCATGGATTTTAAGATTTTTTGTACCAAAGTGAACCTGTACTAACTTGTTATAACATGTCTGAATAGAATCCAATTTGAGGGACTAAGAAGAATAAAACCTCTATTTGAAAAGAGCCCCTAACAGAGCAGCATGAATTCGGCTAAAATTTAAGCAAGAAAAAAAGATCAAGTTGATGTTAAAGCTTGGGTGGAAAAATAGTAAAATCACTGATGCTTTACAAAAAGCTTACAGAGACCTAAGTAGTTTACAAATAAATAACTTGTTTTAATAAGGGATGAGACAATGTTGAAGATAAAGCCCATAGCAGCAGACCATCCACATCGATTTGTGAGAAAAACATTAATCTTGTTTGTGCCCTAATTGAAAAGGACCAATTATTAATAGCACAAATAGACAACACCATAGATATCTCAACTGGTTCAGCTCACAGAATTTTGACTTAAAAGTTAAAGCTCAGCAATCATTTTACTTGATGGGTGCCAAAGCTCTTGCACCAAGATCAGCTGCAGACAAGAGCAGAGCTTTGGATGCAAATTTTAAACAAGTGGGATCAAGATCCTGAAGCATTTCTTTGAAGAATTGTAACTGGAGATAGAACATGGCTTTATCAGTACGATCCAGATGAGAAAGCACAATGAAAGCAATGACTACCAAGAGGTGGAAGTGATCCAGTCAAAAGCTGACCAGTCAAGAGCAAAGCTTATAGCAAAAGTTTTGGGGGATGCTCGAGGCATTTTGCTTGTTGACTTTCTGGTGGGATGAAGAATGACAACATCTGCTTATTATGAGAGTGTTTTGAGAAGCCAGCCAAAGCTTTAGCAGGAAAACCCAGGAAAGTTTACTAGAGAGTCCTTCTTCACCACAACAATATTTCTGCTTGTTTCTCTCATCAAACAAGGACAATTTTGTAAAAGTTTCAATAGAAAATCATTAGGCATCCCACTTCCAGTTCTGATTTGGCTCCTTCTGACTTCTTTTTGTTTCCTAATCTTAAAAAATCTTTAAAGGGCACCCATTTTTCTCCAGTTAATAATGTAAAAAATACTGCATTGACATGATTAAATTCCCAGGGCCCTCAGTTCTCTAGGGGTGGACTAAATGGCTGGTATCATCACTTACAATTGTGTCTTGAATTTGATAGAGTTTATGTTGAGAAATAAAGATTGTATATTTTATATTTATATTTCAATTCCATTTTCCATGAAATTTTTCAAGTTCTCTCATATGTATATATATATGTATATGTGAGTATACATATATATAACTTTATATATATGTACGTATGTATAACTATTCTATTAAAACATAAGCAAAAAGCCATACATATAAGAATAAAGTCATAACAATTAGGTGAACAGAGTGCAGTTGACAAGGCTTTTGGGAAGAGGGTTGGGGTCATAGAGTTAGTGGCAGGGAAGGGAGCAAGGGGGAGAGGGGGTGTCTAAAGTGTCTTAATATTTTGACAAGGCAAAGGTGACTTAATAAAACATGATTTTTTTTCCGGGAAGTACAAGGAACCAAAATACAATTTGTATAACTTTATTCTAAAAATGAATTTATTTCTACTTTAACTTCTATGAGAGTAGTTTTGATATGACAGACATCTTACATCAGGTACAATATGTTAGGGGAAGGATAGTACTGTGCATTGCAGAGAATATGGGCTTGGGGTCTAGGAGTCTGGGTTTGGGTCCTGACTCCGCCTTTCCAGCTGTGTGGCCCTAGGCAGGTTCCTCACATGTAACACAGGGTGGTTGTGAGGATTGAATGAGAGATGTGTGGTAAGGCAACCAGCACACCACTTAGCACAGAAAAGTTCCCACATAGTCACTATCTTCCTCTGATCTCAAAGACTTCACCCACACTGTCTCTAAATCCTTTTGCTTCCATCCCTAAGCTTTTAACAACTTCTTGGTGTTGGTTTAGTCTCACAATGGACTGTCAGATTGGTTGTATATGTAATTTATACATTTTTTTCTGTCCTTGTGTTTTATTTCCTTGCCATCCATTTCAACTTATGAGCCCCATTGTATTTAAACTTGTCCAATAGATAAAAATCATTTATTTATTCAGTTTTTACTCTGTGTAAGATACTGTGGGAGATAAAAGATTAATTAAATATAAACTAACTCTGCCTTCAATGAGCTATCAGTATAGACCATTGTGTCCTCACTGGACCACCTTACAGGGATAAAACCTATCTGAATGCTCTAAAGAGTCAGGGGAGGGAGACATCATTTCTGAACCATTAATCATAAAGAGGCTTCAGAGTCCAGACCATAGATGAGTGGATCTGGAAGATTAGGTAAACAGGAGTATCAGATATTGCAGTTGAATTTTTTTTAAAGTTTCAATGATAATTAACATGAGACATGTTTAGAGAATATTCAAGTTCCACCATGGCTAGAATCCAGGATCCATGTATGAGGGTAGCGGGAGATGTGGTTGGACAGGTGGGCTGAGGGCAGAATGCTAGGAGCCACAAATGTGGCAAGAGAATGAGCTGTTTTCTATAGGTGAGTGGAAAGCTTATATGATGAGATTTTTCTTTACAACAATCAATTTACCCTTAGCAGGCAATTTGAGTTGAAAAGGGAAGCTCCAGGAGGGGTGGAAAGTATTTGGAAGACTACGCTAATAGTCTGGGATTACGGCAACAGGAGCTGAACTGGGGCACTAGTGGTGAAATGGAAAGGAAACAAAGGGATGGAGAATCCCAGACATCACTCAGGATGAACCAACAGAACTTGGCAACTGATTCATTTTGTAGAGCATGTGTTTGTGTCATCCATGTAAGGGCACCCATTAACTTCCCCAGCAAAAGTCCCTTTAGCCTAGCCTGTGATTACTGACAGGGCCTCAATTCAAGTCCTCCCCTTCTCTCTCCACCAATATAATTGCATGTAATAAAAACTTGATGTAACATGGTTAGCCCAGAGCAGATGGGTTATTTCCCTGCCACCAGCATGACATCAGAATTTGGTTATGATAGTTTGGAACTCCCCACAAAGGAATCAGGTTAAACATTCTGAACAATGGCATTGATCCCTTGAGCCAGGAGACTACAGTCTCCTGTGTAGGAGAGTGTTTGAATTGGTAGGCATGTTGTTGGGGTGTGTGTGTGTTTGTGTGTGTAAAGGAAAGTTCAGTCACTTTTCTCAGGGGCAGGATAGAGCCAGTGTTCCAGCCTGGTACTTTCAGACATGGTTCCATGACAATTCCAATAGAAAGCAGCCTCTTTTCATTGCTTTTGAGCTCTCTCCCCAAGAGGCAAGATCCTTTCTGGATCAAGTTAATACTGGAAAGGAGGCATTGGAAATAGGGCAAGAAGAGTAGTGAGAGAGAGGGAAAAAGGAGGAGAATAGAGGCTAAGGCAGGCAGGAGGAAGGATAGAGAACTAGAGAGGAAGAGACGAAAGGAAAAAGAGAAGAGGAAGAGAGCTCAGAGGTGGGAAAGGCAGAAAATGCCAGTTTGATCAGTAGAGGAACTGATACAGGCTTAAAGTGGAGAGAAGCTGCCCAGGAAATGCCTGAGACCTTATGAATGACAAGTGGTCACAGTCTACCACCTCTGCTCATGTGATCTCACCCCCTTGCTTTTATTTTTATTTCTTCACCCTGACTGCTTTGATCTCTTCTTATTTCTCCCTCTTTCCCCATGCATTTTTCTTGTCTTATCTTCCTCCTTACCCATGATTTAGTCCTAGGAAATCCAGGCTCTTTCTGCTTGGTCTATGACTTGAGGTTTGGGCTAAAATTGCTGCTGAACACTGAGCCAATGACTGAGCCCAAAGAAACCTCCAAGTCCTTGTCTCCCTCCCTCCTCACCACACTGACCTTCTCCAAAGTCTGGCTCTGCTCTATGCAGTTTGAGTCACGTGGCTCAGAGGTAACCTTCTTGTCAGCGGAGCTGCATTGGCCTTACCAAGTGTACACAGGCGCACTTTCACCTGCTTCTGACGTCCAGGCAGCCCTAGGGATGGCTTTTCCCTTAGACATTCCAATATAGTCTCCCTTATTTCTATACTTTCTTCTGATATAGGGACTAATGCTCACAGTCTTTCAGGAAAAATAAATTATTCTGCCACCTTCATGGATGAGGCCAGTGGGCAGAAGTTACGTGCCTCAGCTGGTGATGCCTGGGCTAGTGAGCAGCAGACTTGCAGACAGAGCATGTTCATCAATTTCATGTTCATTGCTAAGCCCATGTTTGTCCCACATGAAAGGGACTCTTGTCAGACAATGTTAATGTGAGTGGGAGATAGGGAGGGTCATCCCAAGGAGAGCATGTGCTTTACTAATGGAAGCACCAATATACACATGGCATGCATTTCTCTATTGGCCCATTCATTTGTCAAATAAACATCTACTGAGTATCTACCATGTACCAAAATATGTGTCGGACTCATTGAATATAAAAATCAATTGACAGAGTTCCCCGCCTTCAGGAAATACACAGTTTTATAGGATAAGCAGATGTGAAAACAAATTATTAAAACACAGTGGAGAAGAATAGAGATGAATTATGAAGGCTAGATGATAGGTTAGCTCTTAGAGAAAGAGTGGCTTATTGCCTAGCATGAAGAAAGTAGACTCCAGGCAGAGAACACAACCTATAACATACAGAAGATACAAGAGCCTGTGCTGTTTACACATGAAGGACAAACTTATTGTGGTTCTATCACAAGGGAATGTGTGTGGTTGATGGAAAATGAACAGGAGAAGAGGATAGAAATCTAGATAGGAGCCAAGTTATGAAAGGCCTTGTATGCTGAATTCAGTTGGGATTTGTACTGGAGACAATGGGTGTCACTGAAGAATTATGAAATATTAGATGATCACATAAGAAATCTCACATCTGGAAATCACAACAGTCCAAGCAATGGAAATAGAAAATAAAGTAAGTTAGAGCATAAGTTGGTGATCTTTTTCTGTAAAGAGTCAGATAGTAAATATTCTAGGCTTCTTGGACTATTTGTTCCCTGTTATGACTATTCATCTCTGCCATTGTAGCATGAAGACAGCCAGAAGTAAGACATTTTTAAAAAGTGAGCATGGTTGTGTTCCAATAAAACTTTATTTATGAAAGCAGAGTGCAGGCTGGATTTGGTTTAAAGACCATAGTTTGCTGACTCCTGAGTTAGAAGAATGTTTCAGAATAGAAAAAAAAAAAAAAGACTTATAGGTGTTTCCCTGTGCTGGTGAAGATGGCAGTACAGTGATTGAAGTTCTCCCCTGCACTAGGATGTGAGGTTATGCTATCATCTCATATGTAAGCCTGCCTTGCCAGGGCGAAAGGAACACATTTACTAGTGTTATGATCAAAGTTCCATGACCATGAAGCAGGCTGAAAACAATGGGCTGGAGTTTATTCAGGAAATAATTGAACTCATCAACCAAAACAATGGGACCAGCAACTTGGTCTGCCCACAGAAAGAAACAAACTCAAATGAAAAACTGAGTTTATAAGGAAGAGAGTTAAGGCTGCCACTCAATGACTGGGTCTTTTGCAAGCATTCGGAGTGGTATTTCTATACAGCCATGGTTTCTAAAAACCTTTTTTGTTAAATTATTTTTGTCTTTATTATAGAGATGGGGTTTTGTCATGTTGCCCAGGTTGGTCTCAAACTCCTGGGCTCATGCAATCCACCCTCCTCAGCCTCCCAAAGTGATGGGATCACAGGCATGAGCCACCTCACCCAGCCTGAAAAGCACATCTCATAGTGCAGAGGAAACAGGAGGCAGGGCAATGTCTTATGTGTGCCTTATAGCTAGTCATAGCTTTTCACTGTAGCAACAATCCCTGGTCACCAGAGCATTCCTTTGCCAATACAAGTCCTGGGACTTTCAGGGCTGTTGATATCCCCAGGGCTATTTGAGTGAGGCCAGCCCCATTGCTGGTGGGGACAGACTTCCGAGACCTATTGCTGTCCAGCTAGATCCTTCTGTGGTCGAGACCTCAGAGAAACAAGTAGGCAGCAAGTAGATAGCACAGGCTCCTGGGTCAAAAGGGTGCTTGTTTGGATCCAGTGTGGACTTAATGAGAGTTAACCCCTCTGGTCTTCAGGTACCTCATCTGTAAATTGAGGATTTTTTAAAGTGCTTTCCTTACATGGTGTAAAGATTAAATGAGATCATATCTGAAAAGCATTTAACACAGAATCTTGCATATATTAAATGTTTGATAAGTGTGAAGTAAGTAATTTGCATTGCTTTGTTTTTTTTGCTTCCATACCTCGTTTAAGAGATCCTTGGGCCATGAAGATAGAATGGGTTTTTTTTCTTTTTTCCCTTTCAAGAACCATAAATGATTTCAGAGAGACACTGCATAGTTCATAGGGCCCAATGTCAACATCAGGAAACTACCTGATTGGGTCAGTGCAGGGACCAGGTGCTTTCCATATCATTTAATATGCAACAAAATCTGGAAAAAAATGAGTTTTTTTCTCTTAATTTTGACCTCTGGGAAACCAAGGTTGAGAAAGTTTGGGGAACTCTCCGGCAGAGACACAGCTCGTCAAAGCTAGCCTAGGACCCAAACCTGGGTTGACACAGAAAAAGTTCATTCTTTCTTCCTACCACATAATGCAGGTGTGCTTACTTATGTATATGGCTTAATACCACTACCTCCTGTTGGTATTAAGCTACTTCCAATAGTTTGTAAGTTCCTCGTGGGCGACGACCTTGTCATCATTCTGTATCTCTTATGATAGCTGATACAGTGTCTCGCACATGGTGGAGATTCCTATATTTTTTGAATGAATAAATTTGCATCACACCCATTTCTTCTTAGGCTCTTCCTCCCTCCACACGTGATATTCCCCCAGCTATGGGATCCCTGAGGGGCCCACAGTATGGTCTGCTGAGGCATGGCAGCTAGAGCCTCCACGAGTCCATAAAGGTAGGGAGAGGGGCCCCTGCATGGTGGGGAGGCAGAGGAGTGAGGACTCACATCCAGGCCTCAGTCTCTGCCCCTGCATTCCCCTAGGCTGGGGGAGCAAAGTCCTAGGTACCCAGCATAATTTGCTCTACTAATTGGGAGAAAGGCTTTCTGGATTTGCTAGAATTCCTTTTGCTCTAATTCCCTGACCTGACATGAAGTGGGTGAATGGCTATCACTGAAGAAAAATAGTATTTGTAGCAATGAGTGTCTGATGACATGTTCCTCATAAGACAACCCACAACCCAGTCATGTGGTATCCTAATTAGACCGTTAGATACAATTTGGACAAGCTCTGAACTTTTTTGTATGTTTATCCAGACCTCTGAACTATTAGATCTTTTCTCATTGCAACTTACAATGAAAAAAAGCAGTATAAGAATGTATAATAAAGATATTTTAACTGAAAAAATAAATTTGAATTAAATGGCTGAGACCTCCCTGAGCTCATCCTTCTATTTTTAAACTATCTTTGCTTGAATAGCAAGGAAACCATGTCCAGATTCAACCCCCTTACCCTTCTCCCCACATTTCCTCTGGTCATATTGGCTCAGCTACCATCCAAGTGTCCTGGACAGAGCTCAAAAGATCAAAGATGAATGGACCTCCAGTGATTCACCTTACAGTTTATCTGAGTCTGTGGTGACAGCCTCTCCACAACATAGGAGATACACAGGGTATTTTCAGAGACTTTGAATATGAGGCCTTAAATACTGACTTTACAACTAGGACTTCCTTTAGTTACAATATTTAGAGGTGCAAGGAGCCTTGGGGGTTCCCTCTATATATGTGTGTCTAGTAGGTTGGGGCTACCACAAAGCAGCAGTAAAGGTACCATTAGGGGGTGAAGAGCTGAGCTCCTGGTGAGGCCTCTTGCAAGCAGGTTGAAAGTCAAGGATCAACTACAGAGCCCAAAGATACTCTTCTGCAAAACACAGATATGAGGACAACTTTCACTACAACAGTTAACATTTTTTATTTTTGAGACAGGGTCTCACTCTGTCACCCAGGCTGGAGTGCAGTAGCACAATCATTGCTCGCTGCAGCCTCACCCTCCCAGGCTCAAGCGATCCTCCTGCTTCAGCCTCCTGAGTAGCTGGAACCACAGGTTAGCTGGGACTGCAGGCATGCATCGCCATGCCTGGCTATTTTTTAAATTTTTTTGTAGAGATGAGGTCTCACTATGTTGCCCAGGCTGATCTCAAACTTCTGGGCTTAAGCAATCCTCCCACCTCTGCCTCGCAAAATGCTGGGATTACAGGCAGGCATGAGCCACCGTGCCCAGCCAGTTAACATTTTAACATGAGGAAAATTGGGGCTTTCGTTTGCTCATTTGTTGTTTTTCGACAGTAGTGCTGAGGGCTGGTTTGGGGTGCAAGGCAGGAGCTGGAGAGGGCAGTTGTGGGATTGGAAGTCACAAGTTGGCTGTGCATCTAGGTCTGGAGGAATTTTTAATTTTCTCAACATGTAAACAATGAGCAACAGCTCATTTCACTCTCATTTCTGTATTGTTGTTGTTTGTTTGTTTTTTGCCTTGTCAACTCCTCTGGAGGCTCTTGTGTAGACTGGGTTTTGATTCCTAGACCTCATACACAAGGAAGAAAATATAGCCACTGCTGCTGTCCCCTTGGTGTGTGCATAGATCCTTATAAATAAGTCTCAATTAACTCTCTTTTCTGTGACCCAAGGCAGCCCCTGTTGATCCTGGCTCTGTTAATAAAGCGTGTGCCTGTGCTGGAAGTAATTAAATGGGTTGAGTACAATTGTCAGAGCTCCAAGGGCTGAAGTACTGTCTTTTGCCAGGACAAGAGTAATAGTGAACCTCCTTTGTTGGGAACATAATGAAAGAGACAGGTGGGAAGAAAGTCCATTGTTGGCAACACAGATAACTTTGGTGTACCTGGGATTTGTTATAAATGTATTTTGATGGCTTATTATGTCGGGAAGAATGTTTCCTTATCTTCAGGACTACCAAGCAGAACACAGGAAATAATCCAAGTGTGACATTTATTTAGCTATATATGAGTCTCTAATAGAGACGATGGGGGGATTCTATGTAGACCAGGATGCTGAATTTACACCGTCTTCTTTATTAATCTCCTAGTCCTGCCTAAACGACCTTTGCAGGTAGATAAATGGGTTGGCCACTGTTGGATGTTTTGCAGAGAGATAGACCTGAGAACAATTATCAAAGACTAATTCTTTCCGGGACTGGGGCTTTTAAAATGATATTTCCTTCCATACAAAAGCAATTTTTCCTTTCTGCTTGACAGTCGATGGCAGGTAAGTGGGGAGTAACTCTCATAATCAACAAAATGTCTGTGAAATCGTGTGTTTAACAAAGCTGAGAAGACTTCCTTGCTCTAGAACAGCTCAGAGCCCTTGTATGCTGATGTGTACTATCATTCTGCAAGGGGGTGACAGTGTGCATTAGGGAGGTTTTCCCAAATGTACTGGACTGTAGGCTGTTTTTAAGAGGAAGCTACTTGTAGGACTAGTGTTTTACAGGCTATCCTTTGAGAAATGATGTTTTCATAGCAACCTATTTTTTTCCATGGGTCTTTACATCTCTTTATCTTGGCCACAATTCTTTAAAAATTCATTTTAGACCAAGTGCGGTGGCTCATGTCTGTAATCCCAGCACTTTGGAATGCCAAGGTGGGCAGATCACAAGGTCAGGAGTTCGAGACCAGCCTGGCCAACATGGTGAAACCTCGTCTCTGCTAAAAATACAAAAATTAGCCAGGCGTGGTGGCAGATGCCTGTAATCCCAGCTACTTGGGAGGCTGAGGAAGGAGAATCGCTTGAACCCAGGAGGCAAAGGTTGCAGTGAGCCGAGATAGCACCATTGCACTCCAGCCTGAATGACAGAGCAAGACTCCATCTCAAAAAAAAAAAAAAAAAAAAAGTTTTAGAACTATTCAGACATGGCCAGATTGGTTATATTCCCATCTTCAAAAGATAACACCCTGGCTGTTGGCTAGAAATCAATGACTGGATCATGTCAATCCCTGATCTCATCTTCCTTTCCTTACAACCCACTCAGGCTGTCAGATGATAGACCTGAGTTCACCCTGTGTATGTTATCATAGCTGGGCACTGGGGTCTCAGGATTCCTGTAACTGCCACTCTCAGAATGCTGGGAGCTCTTTATCACACTGGTTTGGGTTGGAAAGATAACAGACTTGGGGAAAACTTTCTCCCAGTCCCATTCTCTTTTTTCTTTTCCAATTTTTCCTTTTAAATATTTCTCCCTCTCTCCTTACATCAGGACAAGTATCATCCTTAATATCCAAAACTGTGGCCTATGTTTAGATTACTGCCACTCTAGGAAAAATTCTCTCTTTAGGAATTTTGACTCCTTGAATTTTTTTCTTTTCGTTACATCCATGTGGGTTACATTTGCATTTTAAAAGAAGATGAAAGGGAAAAGATAATGGTGTGCCCAATGGAATCAGTCCCTGATGCTGCCATATTAAGCACAGTAACAATCTGGTTAAGAGTCTCTGAGGAAATTCTTATCTCCTAATCATTTGTCAATTGAGGTGGATGGGCCTTTCCTCTGTCACTTGTGCATAAGGCAAATCCTGCATGTTTTACATCACTAAGCATCTGGACTACGTGACTATTTATGGCTGCATAATTAACCACCCCCAAACTCCATGGCCTCACATGATAATAATGTATTATTTCTATTGATTCTGTGAGTTTCTTGGCTCAGCTGGGTAGTGCTGCTCTGCATGGTGCTAGCTGGGGCACTCATGTGGCTGTACTTAGCTGGGAACTTGGTTTGGGGCTGGAACATCCAAGATGGCCTCATTCATGCGGCTACAGTTGATGCTGGCCATTAACTTAGATGTTTCAATTCCCCTCACATGCCCAGTAGTCTAGACTGACTTCCTAAGAGCAGCAAGAATGGGTTCCAAGAGGATAAAAATTGAATTGCTTGCATCCCATTTTATCAGCCAAACAAGTCACAAGGCCAGCACAGATTCAAAGGGAGGTGAAATAGATTCCACCCCTTGATGAAAGGAGCAACATGGCCAGAGGTGGGAGATGCATCTTTCGGGGTCTACCATGATGACTATCCTTGAACACTGGAGATAACCCAGAGACTAGCTCAGTAGAACAGTTCACATCTACCTACTGCTCCAACTTTGCAGAACTTCAGAGAAAAGATGCCAGGGTCAGGGTTTCATCCTGTTAGCCAGGATGGTCTCGATATCCTCACCTCGCTATCCACCCGCCTCGGCCTCCCAAAGTGCCAGAATTACAGGCGTGAGCGGGCGTGGTGGCGCATGCCTGTAGTCCCAGCTACTAGGAAGGCTGAGGCAGGAGAATTGCTTCAACTCGGGAGGTGGAGGGTGCAGTGAGCCAAGGTCGCACCACTGCACTCCAGCCTGGGAGACAGAGTGAGACTCTGTCAAAAAAAAAAAAGAAAGAAAAAAAAAAGGAAGGAAGGAAAAGAAAGAAAGAAAGAAAGAGAAAGAAAGAAAAGGAAAAGACTCCAGAGCTCAGATTCACAATTGTATTATTTTATGAGAGTCCTGGCATGTGGATATCTCTGAATGAGACTGATGTTGCTCCAATTTTCATATCACAGAAAATGAAAAGGAAGCTCTCTGATATTGGGACTAGGTCTACAGTTTACCATCCCCAAACTTTGTTCTGCCAAAGGAAAATGTGGCAACAAGCCTTGGTACCCAACATTGGAAAGCTCAGGGAATACTGACATTTGACAGATCTCCTCAATTACTCCCCAGATATTCAGAGTATAGTAAGTCCTAGCCTCTAGCTCACTTCTGGCTTCTGCCGACAGACACACGGAGCTTCCTAGCATTTTCCTGAAGACTTAGGGTAAATCGAAGTTTAGAAATCCCAGTTAAAGGTATTGAGAACACCTTGGTTACAGGTATTGAGGCTTCCCTCTGCAAAAGCCTTACTCGCTCAAATGCTACTTATTTACTTACAAAGCATTGTGGATTTTAAAATGACAATATGAGTAAAAGAATGAATTCTAATATTACTGCCCCCCAAGCCCATCCTTTTTGTATATCAGATGGCTCGCCAACTATCACAAAAAGGTAGATATGTGGCTAAGTGTTCAGAAATCAACAACAGCCATGATCCACCATGCTGTCACATGCACCGTAAATACAGCAAGAAAATCTATCCCAGTTATTGAAAAGGAGAATGCAGGTAGATTCCAGGAAGACTGTTCCAGCTGTTAAGCTTTGGGACAGATGACCAAGGGCTATTTGACTCATTTATCAGAGCTTGAAGGATACATTAAGTAATAGCTACACAAGCTGTCTTGGTTGATGCCCTGGCAGAAGTCAAGGGAAAGTATTTTATGACCTTCTCAAATCATTTTTTGCTCTCTGGGACTGTTTCTGCTCATAATTGTCATATGTTTTCTTCCCACGACATTCATTAATCTGTAAGATACAAAGATGTTCATATTTATTTGCATTTAAATTGCTTTTCCCTTTGAATCTAGATAACACCTGAGGCTTTATTAGTGTGCTCATTAGGAGTGGTTACCACGCAGAGATGAGGCTGGAATGAGAGGCAGGTCGTTCTGTGCACACGCAAAGCTGGCCCAAACTGTAGCCTGGAAGAGAGGACAGAATGGGTTTTGGGTCGGTTTCTTCCCTGGAGTTTCCTCCGAGATAAGCCTGCTTGTCAAGCAATACTTCTGTGCCTGACCATAAAGGCAGCCCTGATGCTGAAGGAGAATACTCAAAAGAGAACATTCTGAATACTCAGTTCACTGGATTATCAAAGCTTCCTTGCAAACGAGAGCTTGGCTTCTACTTTTTCTGGCGAATTTAATCAAAATAGCTCCACTCATTTCTGCTTAATGATTTGGCTTGCAGGACGGCAGTTGTGAAGTTTGAATGGACTTTTCAGCTCACCCATTTTTGTCAGGATTCAGGGCTGGCAAAGCCTACAAGTTGGTTGATTTGGGCAATCCATGTATATCTGGCTTTTAGAATACCTAGTCATTACTGCATGCTGGAGGACACTGGGACTTGTGAGGGTGCTATGGGTTGGTTCTGGGTCTGGGCTTCTGCATGGTTGATGATGCCGCTGCACTTCTGAGCCTGGTTTGTGATCATTGCAACCCTACCACATCCACAAGGAAGCCTTTATTCAGCTTAGGTCACCACAGTCCAAGGGAAAACCAGCCTGGCTTTGCCACAGCTGCTACCATAATAAAGGTCAAGCTCCTTGCTTCCCAGGCCTTTCTACATGGCCCAGATGGGACTATACAGGCAGCTTTCAGTTTTAAATATTGAATAAAACCACATCCCTCTCAGACTCCTCCCTCTGCCTCTCCCCCTTCGAACCTGGGTGACCAAGTTCTCAAATTAAATTCCTTCTGTTTTAAATATTTAGAGTGAATTATCTTCCCCTGGTTGGACCCTGGGTCCTCTAGGTACCCTGGAAAGCTACCTACCTAGACTTGATCCCTGCCCCATGCTGTTCACCACTCTCCCTTTTGAATAGCTTTGCACAGAATATGCAAGTGAAGTTGGATAGTAGCTCTAATTCAGTCCAGGGATCAATGGCCAGTTCAGCTGTGTGAACTTACAAAGTTTTTGCATCTATCTCTCCTTAGTCCACTTTTCATCCTAGATTGGATAATTCATTCATCATTCACTCATTCATTCCGAACATTTTAGAGAATCCCTCTGTCTGCAGAAATCATTTCCGGAGACCCAATTACAGAGAAGCAGGATGTGGGCTATGAAAAGCACAGAAGCCTCTTTGGAGTCTAATGTCAAAATTTCCCACCCCAGCTGTGTAGAGAGATGTGAGGTCTGCAGGACCTGGGGGCGGGGAGAGCATAACTAGAGCTCTCCTCTCCTCACCAGAGCTCCCATGCAATTGACTACAGGAGTTAATCGTTAATCGCTCTGCTTAGGGGCCTGGTAGATTGTTAAAAAAAATGCGCTCTAGCACAGGGTTGGGAAAAAATAGCATTCCACATTCTGTCTGTTGCAAAATGATTCCACTCTGTTATCAATGCAGGCAAAGCCCTCTTAAATCAATCAGTGTGACCTCCATATACCTCTGCATAAAATAGGCAGAGGGAAAGTAAATTGTGGTGCATAACCAAAATCCACATTTCTAAAAATGAAATGGAAAGGAAAAAAAAGTACACTTCCCCACAGAAGTAGAATCTTCTTCATTTAACACCTAACAGTTGCTGCTATTCATCAAACACTCATCATAAAGCCAGAACCACACACGCGGTTTCATTGTGTCCCTGACAGCACAACAACCCTACACAGTAGGCTTTTGTTAATCCCCATTTTGCAGATGAGGAGTTTAAGCCCGAGTACATTTCTGTATTTCACCAAGAACATGTAGCTTATAAGTGGCAGAGCCGGGAGCCACACCTAAGCCCATTGGTTTCTCAAGCTCAAGGTCCTCCCATGATTCCTCACCAGCCTGCAATTTTCATGTTAGCATCCTGGGTTTCTGGGTCACTTACCCATAATGGGTCTAGAAAGCAGGCTAGTTTCCTATCATGGTGCCAGAGACAAAAAGAAAAAAAAATGAGGAAAGGAAAAATTCATGCTGAGAAAAAAACAAACAAAAAAAACAAAACAAGCCACAAGCAAAAGGACAATGCCATGGGGTTCTCAATGGTTTGGGAGCCACCTGACTTTGCTCCCTTCCTTTTGCAGGGATAATGACACTGTTTTTCAAAGAGGAGTGGCTTGTGTGGCCTCTCAGAAGTTTCCTGGAATGTAGCTCCACATTTCTGGTGAGACCGTGCTGCTGGAAACCCTGAGTAATGGAGAGAACATAGGCACTGGAGAGGAAGAGCTGGGCTGAACACCAACTCTGTTGCTTACTAGCCAGGTGAATCTAGGTCAGTTACTGAAACTCTTGGAGCCTCAGTTTCCTTGCTTGTAAATGAGGATATCACTCATTCTTCCATCATCAATTTGTTGTGAGAACTAGATGAGATAATAATCGTACTTTACTTAGAACATCGCTTGCACCGTTAGTGCTATCTATTAGCTGCTACTCTTAACATTGTTTATCATGCTCTCAGGTGGTCAAAGAGCACAGATGCCCTCTCTTGTAGACAAGATATGTTTCTTTCAAAAACGCCAATGAATCAATGTTGTGGCCAAGGTATGTTTGACCCCTGGACAGTGCTTCAGGACCTCAACAAATGCTGGCCCCCACCAGAGAAGGTGTCCCCAAAGCTTTTCTCCTGCAAAGTGGAATGGTCTTCAGGCCCAGCACCGTACTGAGGACCACGCTGTCCTCAGGGCAGCTTCCAACTCTGAGCTCAAAAATGGTGTGTCCTATATTCTTCTTGAGGTTTCATGGATATACTTGACATCTCACATTTCTCATTCAAATTCAGGGGGAGAAAGGAAAACCGGTTCTGGAGAAGAGGCTAGAGGTGGGGCAGGTTGGTGAGTACTCATGGTTCTCCCACCACTTACCCTGACTTCCACCCCCCAGGACAGTCACTGCCACACACAGGTCTCCTAGGCTTGCCCATGTCCATCTTGAATGGTCATCTTCCTTCCTTTCCGTGACTTGCCATCTTTTTGCAACAGCAGGCTGTATCTAGACCTTTCTCTGCTTCAATTTACCTCTTGCCTTACTATTATTTAACTACAGATTTCAGTCAGCTCAAGAAAGCATTTTTGTAGGAGGGAGAGAGAAGGAGCCCAAATGAGAAAGTGTCTTGTTACAAAATCCATTTTTCTGTAACACTTGAGGCTTGGAGCTTCCATTTCAGGTTGACATTTTAAAATGTATCTGTGAGAACACCAGTAAGGGAACTGATGATGACACTGCATTTCTGAAGCCCTTTCACAAGATGGCTGGGGAGATGATTTATCATATTTATTTATTCCAATTTGGCAGCTAATGGTGGGGCCTGTATCAGGGCTGCACGCACTGGTGCTTGGCTCTGGTTTCAATGCCTCTGCCTTGCTCGCCTTAACCCCAGCTTCTCCTCCTTTCCCAGAGGGTCCAGCTGCATCAGGTGACAATCCCTCTGCAACTGTGCAACCTGGAGGGACAGGGCAGTTTGCAGTTGGGCAGCGGCCAGATGATATCATGCAGTTTCACTTCAGTTTCCCCAACGTGAACTGGGTCAACTGTATTGAGGCAAAAAGGCCATAAGTGGCTCAATACCAGACTGCATCCCTGGAAGCAGAAAGCATGCCTCATGGGCAAGACAGAGACCCCATAGCAGGCTGGTCAACCAGTGTGCTGAGCCCTCACATACACCAAGCCTAGCAAGGCTCTGCATAAGTCCCAGTTTCCTCATCTGTGAAATGGACACAGGCCCCTTTGGAAAAGGCATTTGCCTTCTTACCTACAGAATGTATCTGCAAAGGGATTAACAATTAGAGCAAGCCTAGTCTATAGGGTTGTCTGTGTCCTGGGAACTTTACCCTTCTCAGTACCCTCTTAGTGCTAGTTTGGATTTGCCTAGTTACACTGTTATTTCAGAACTCATAGAAAAGCCTGGCTTTTGTACTCACAGCAAGACAGAGTAATGGGAATGGAATAGAATTAGCAAGCACTAGCAAAGTGATCACTAGCACATGATCGGGTGGGAGGTGATAGGGTTGGGGGTCATCCTCCCTGAGTATAATGGGGTGTTCAATGGGTAGGTGGAGCACTGCCTTAAGGAAACTAGAGAAGCAGGTGTATTGGTTATCTATTCTCTGGTTCTGTTATCTGTTTGACAAGTAGCCCCTAAATTTGGTAACTTAAAATAATTATTCTCTCACGGTTTCTGTGAATTGGGAATTCAGGAGCAGCTTTGTTGATGGTTCTGGCCCAAAGTCTCACATGAGGTCACAATCAGATGTTGGCCAGAAACAGTCTTATGAAGGCTTGCCTGGACCCTGGGATCTGCTTCCAAGGTGGCTCCTGACCCTTGGTGGACAGCTTTGGTTCCTTCCCAGGGAACCTCCCACAAGGCTGCTGGGGCTGATGGCAAGGTGGCTGGCTTCCCCAGGGGGATAGATCCAAGGGCACAAGACAGAAGCTGTCTCCCATGACCTCACCTCAGAGGTTGTACATTGTCATGTCAGCTGCATGCTACTGTGGTCACACAGGTCACCCCGAGTGAATGTGAGATCAAACTGCTCAAGGGTATGGCTGCAAGGTGAGGATGAGTGGGGACTACCTTGAAGCTGTCTACCATAGCGGAGAAGGTGCTATTTGGAAATGCAGGAAAACTGGATTTGAGGATGGGATTGTTGCGGGGGAAGGACAGGGAATAGCAGACAGATATCAAAACAGAAGCTTGGGGACCAAAGCCTAAACCATGGGCCAACTTACTCAAACTGGATCATAGATTATGAATCCATGCACAGGAGACTCATGACTTTAAGGGAACCTGCAAGGGAGGTGACATGACTCGGGCTGCACTACTAGCTTGACCCCTGTCACTTCACTGCAGAGGAATTTGTGAGCCAGGCAGGATCCTAATGTGCATCTCTGGGCCTGCTTTCTCCAGGATGACTGATAGAAGCTGTGGCTTGATGCTGAATTCACCATCAGGGCTGAGGCTGCTCAGGAGCTTCCTTTTTCAAGCCCAGATAGGCCTTAGAGGTAGGTAGAGTGGCCGTCCATGCAAGGAGAGCCCAGAGGCTGGAGAGGTAGCTAGGCTCTGGTTGAGTCTGTTTTGTGGCTAGGTGGTTGGTTCCGCCTTGTGTCCTTAGAAGGTCCAGGGCTGCCCACAGCCTCTTCTGGTTTTCAACTGCATGAACAGACCCCATGCCCCAGACCAGAGAAGAGAACACTGCGAGTGTGCAAGCAAGCTCATAATCAGCACCTCAATGTGCCTTTGTTTGCCCTCTCCCCCTTGGCACATAGAACCAGTCTCAAAAATTGCTCCCTTACACTTCTATCAAAATCTCAAATTTCCAAAGTCCTATCAAGAACATTATCTCCATAAGCCAAGGCTAGAAATGAGTTTTCGTAATAACTTCACTAGACAAAAGAGAAAACTGAAGCTACAAGAGGCAAGACTTACCCAGAACCATTTGGCTGAGCCCAGCACTCTGCCCATGGTCCATGCACCCCTTGACCCTGACATCAGCAAAGCAGTCCCCATCACCGAAGTGCTGTGTGCCAGGTGTCCCTGGGAAGAAGAACCAATCTGACATTGCAAGCAATGGGAAAGGACCTCAAGTCTTGTGAGGCAACTATAAGAACTTTCAGCCCTAGACCTGTACATTTTTTGTGATTTTTTAAAAATGTAACTCGCCATGTTATACATATCCTTAGCACACATCCCGTACACAAGCTCACTCTGGTCCTGGCATTGAGCACCCAGGGTCTCTTTAGGGGACTCCCTTTTTGTCCCCTGAATGGGCCACTCTTTACCATCAAAATGAATTGCCTATCGTCTGTACTTGGCTTTTTAGCAGTCACAAATACAGGGTGGGGAATTTATTGGATACCAGGTGTCCTATTAGCCAAAGTCCTTTCCAGCTCATGCTGCTGAATGAGCCAGGTCGTGACCCCAACCAGGCACTCTGGTTAGAGCTCAGTGTAGACAGACGTGCACACACTGCTGGGCACAGAAGGTTTGGGAGTGTAGACAGAGGAAGTGAGCCCTATCAACTGGGGCGGCTCCTGCACTGAGCAGTGGGGGCTGAGAGTGAGAACTCTCTGATGCTTCCTCTATATACAAGGCCCGTGAGCTTTATGACTTCCTTCTGGCTTGGTTGTAAGCAAAAATCACCTCAAAGGGGCGTGGGTAAGAGCTACTAGCCTTCTTGGAATGTCTACTGTGTGCCAGACATGAAAGCAGATGCTTTTTTCAAATAATTCTGTCGGATGAACTTTCTTATAATTGTGGTACAGATGAGGAGGCAAAGTCATTTGTCTAAGACCCCACTGTTTCAGCTGCAAGCTTTCGTGGCTCCTCAGTTTGCATTTTTTCCTCACTGCAGTATTACTTTGTGAAGGAGGTCTGAAGTCTTCAAATGAAAATAGAGTTTTCTCCTTATGTAAGTATAGCAATCAAATGTTCTGGAAAGAACACTTTGCCCAGCCAAATTGCTCTAGATGTTCAGGGCAGGAGAGGGGCTGATGTCCTGGTGGTGATGACCACATAACAAGAAGAGACAATGTTTGCTTAAGGTACCAGCATCTCAGGGTGGTCTAGTATTTCTCAGAGAGTGGTCTGAGAGTTGGCCTCTCGTGGTATAGGTAAATTTTTAAGTATTTATGAAAATGCTTATATGTCTGGTTTCAGCCTGACTTAGTAATTTGCTTGTATAATCTCTATGTCTATTCTTGGTGGTCCAAAGGGCCCAGATTAAGAATTTTATGAACATCCTGCTGTGTTTAGTGTGTTATACCTTGGAGTATCTATTTCGCTAACCCAGATGGTGCCGTTACCACACACACATATCCTGCAAGGGGAGGGAATTGTATTAACAAGTATAACCAGCAAAACCACAGCATTTCACTTTAGCAAAAGGGGCTGAAACAGGAAGCAGGTAAATTCCCTCCTCCCACACACCTACCATTCTCTCCTCCCTTCTATGAACTTAGAGTCTCTGGTTTTGTGGCCACTGAACTCCTCTCTACCTCTTGGGGCCAAATCGGGCACTGGGGGGAATTCACAAGCTTTATATTTAGCTCAAAATCACCTGGGCTATATGTGGGCTCATCACTTCCTTAAAGGTGGAAGAAGTTATAATTTCTTTTTTCTCTCTTCTCTTTCTCTCTCTCCATCTTTTCTCTTCTTTTTCTCTGTCATTTTCCCCTTCTCCTTCAAAGCATTATAGTCTTCCTTGGACCGCTTTTTCCGAATGGGCTTCCACTGGCCCATTCCAGAGTACAATTACTAGTACTGTGCTACATTTCCAATAGTCAATAAGAAAGCAGAAGTGGCCACATTGGCTTCCCCTAAAAGCAGCATCAAATTTCAAGTACTTTCTTATATTACCCCCGCTTATTCCACCACCCTCTATAAGCACACAACTCACTGCTGAGCACATCATAAATGCTAAAAAAATAGTGAATGAATCAACGAATTAAATAATTCTTTTATTCTAATTTTTTTGTATAGCAAGCCATTGTGGAGAAGATGGTTCTTTTATCCCCAAAGAGGTTGCCTATTGACTGAAAGCCTAAGCACAGCTTCTGAGAGTCACAATGAGATCACATCTCTACTGTACTGAAAATCTTTTCAGGCACCAGAGAGAAAGGCCTGAGTGTGATTCTCCTTCCCTGGTTCTGAGTGAGAAGGTCATTAGCTCACTAGGTACTGGCAATTTCAAGAATTGCCAAAATGACAGTGATGTGATAAGAACAACTGTCCTGTTGGGTCTTTGTGTAGTATTTTTCCTTTGAAAACAGCTTTATGCTAATTATCCCATTTAAAACACAAAAAAAGAAGGTGTGAGGTCAATGTGGCTAAGATTTACATCCATTTCACAGACATGGATCTGAGATATCTCGTGATTTGCTGGTGGTTGCACAGGTAGTGGAAGAGCTGGGGTGGAAGGGTTTCTTCCTGAGCAGGTTGCTGTTCCTCCCAGAAGTCCTGCCTACCTGCCTTTCTCTTACTGACAGCCATATCACCCACTTTGTTTAAGGGTCAAAACTGTCTCAGGTTGTTCTCACTGCTACACTCCCACTAGCGCCATGACAATTTACAGATGCCATGGCAACATCAGGAAGTTACCCTATATGATCTAAAATGGGGAGGAACTCTCAGTTCTGGGAATTGTCCACCTCTTTCCTGGAAGACTTGTGAATGATCCATTCCTTGTTTAGCCTATAATCAAGAAACAACCATAAAAATGGGCAACCAAAAGCCCTCGGGGCTACTCTGCCTATGGAGTAGCCATTGTTTATTCCTTTACTTTCTTAACAAACTTGCTTTCACATAAGAAAAAAAAAAAAACTTTCTCTAGTAAAAGTTTATGTTCACACCTAAAATTTGTAAACCAATGTGCATAGCATCTTTATTCATGATGGTTAAAAACTGGAAATAATCCAAATCCAAATGTCCATCAATAGATGAGTGGATAAGCAAAATGTATAATCCGTGCAATGGAATATTATCAGGCTGTCAAAAGGTATGAAGAGCTGACACATGCTGCAGCATGGCAAAACCCTGAAAACATTATGTTAAGTGAAAGAAGCCAGTCACAAAAGCCCAAATTATGAATTATTCCATTTAGACAAAAAGCCAGAGTAGGCAAATGTATACAGAGGCAAAGTAGATTAGTGGTTGCCCAGCGTGGGGGGTTGATGAGGGTATTGGAAACTGATGGCTAGTGGGTATGGATTTATTTTAGGGATGATAATAATGTTTTAAAATTTTTGATGGTGGCACAACTCTGTGAATATACAAAATCTCACTGGGTTGTATAATTTAAAAGAGTGAATCATATGTGGAAACTATATCTCAAGAAAGCTGTTTTTTTTTTTAAAGACTGACTCTGGGCTGTGGCTTTCATCATCTTCTTTGGCCATGGCTTTCCCCAGGACTCCAAAGCTGGGCAGTGCCCAAAACTGTCTCCTCTAACTTTGTTTTACAGGGAGATATTCCTCCAACTCTGCCTGCTCAAATTTGTGGGGTGAAATCAGGTGCCTCCATATTTCCAAATACAAAGCACTAGAGGTTAAGTTGTGTGCTTCTCAAATGTCAGTGTACATTCTGATCCCCTGGAGATCTTGCTAAAATGCAGATTCTTATCCTTTGGGTCTGGGACACAGACTGAGATTCTGCATTCTAAGAAGCTCCCAAGCAATGTCAGTGTAGCTGTCGTCCTCATTTTGGGAAGCCAAGGTGTCAACCACAGACCCAGAAGATGCAGCCTTTTGACTCCTCAATGCCACCTATACAATTCAATCAAATATCAAGATTTTCAAAGCATAGTCAATCGAATGTCTTTTTTCCACTCTCTATCCAATTATTAGGTGCATTTATAATGGAAGATTGTTAAACACGGTTACCAACTTGGTGAAATCCTTTGGTACACAGTAATATTTATGGAAAGCACCTAACAACTTGGTGGAGTATTTTTTCTTTGAACTAACTGAATTGGCCGTTTTTGGTTTGCATCATAGGGAAAACCCTGAGTTGTGCTAAGTCTGAGCTTCCTTAATCATTAACTATATATTTTAAAAGCACAAGATTAATTTCTGTGTTCCAAACACCAAACATGTTGTCATTTTGAGGAGTGGGCAGGAGGTTCAGAGGACCTCTTTAGAAGGAGATAAAAGCCAAGAGATGATGAAGTTTTTATTTTATTTTGTTTTATTTTATTTTATTTTATTTTATTTTCTTGTAGAGATGGGGGGTCTCACTATGTTGCCCAGGCTGGTCTTGAACTCCTGACCTCAAGCGATCCTCCCACCTTGGCCTCCCAAAGTTCTGGGATTACAGGTGTGAGCCACCACACCCAGCCTGGATGGTGAACTTAACTTAGTTTTATAGCATCAGTGGATTGTGATAAGAGTTATGCACACAACTTAATTTTTGTTTAATAAGCATGTGGTGTGTATCTGTAACATAAAGTACACTATGCCTGTATCTCAGGAAGAGATATATAAAGATGAATAAGATGCTGTCTGTGCCCAAAGAGAGGCCTTTATTCCTAGTCAGGGAGAGAAACAAGCTCACCAAGAAAAGCAAGAAATAAAAGGGAGAAGGAGAGAGCTTTTGGCTTGTTCTTGCTGTTTGATTGGCTTAAATTTTATCTCCACAGATTTTGCTTTCTCCAGCTGCAAAGCTGAAGGCAAAGCTGAAGAATCCTGGACACTCTTCTTTGTTCAAATAAAACTTCTATTTACACAGGATTTGCTAAAGGAATACAAGGAAATGGCAGAGATAGCATTAAGCTCACACAGCAGTTCCGGAAAGCACCCCTTCATTGTTCTCAGGCTTGTACCTGCAGTAACAGGGCCTACAGGCTTTGAACACAAGACAACTGAGTTTGGAACCTCAGAAGAATTCTGGATATGATACAAAAAAATTCAGGTTCAGATTCAAATTCCTGTTGTGCTCAAGTTTAGATATACGATGATCATTGTTTGTTAAACCTGCTGGGGCTTATTTTTTCATCTGCGATATAAAGATGATTCTACTAATTTTTTCAAAGGGATGACATGAGCAGGAAATGAGCTAATGTATGGAGACAGTTTCATGAACTGTCCAGCATTCTACAGATGTAGGATGTAATGACTGTTTTTCCTAGCCCATGTACTTCAGGCCTTGGCTGTCCCTCTCCTGCCCTCAGGTCTGTCAAACCCCACCTGTCAACTAGCCATGGCTCCTGTGCTGTTTCAGGGCCCTACTTGATGAACCAAGTGGATGTGGGGTCTTCCTAAAGACAATGCATTGTGATTGTGACCAGATGGAAACTTAAGTCCAAGTCCTCAGTGAATTATCTGGGACTCAGTGTCTTCAGCTGTAAAACAAAGTTATTGACTACATTTTGAAATTCCATTATAGAAATGCCTGCCCCATAAGCAGGCATGATTTATATTGGGGCACTGTATCTGTCTCCCATACGAAGAAAAAAGCTTATAGTTCATTCTTTTTCTTCCCTGGGTTTTTGAGTCTAAGCCCTTATTTTCCACAAGCTGGGAAACTAGAAGAAGGGAAATACCACAATAAATCTGCTGAATTAGCCACCACCCCTTTTTCCTCATCCCCACCAGGCTTGGGAGCCTGAACCACCTACAGGCCTCCCACCCTTCCTAAGGGGAGCAGGAGCCACTTACCAGCTCCAGCTTTGGAGCTTTGCAAGCTAATCAACTGCAGATTTCCTAATTCCTGTTATCTCCATCTAAGTGATAAGCCAAACATGGAACAAACTCTTATAGGAAGAATATTACTTTTAAATATGATTAATAAATAATAGCTGAGCCAGCAGAACCTTTACTGATAAAGGCTAGTGAAGATTTCTATCAGAACTACTGTTGAAGAGGGTTTTTTTTAACTCAACCATAATTAATTCCATCCAAAACTTGCTACATAAATTCTTACCTCCAGAAGGTAAGATAACATGCATTATACAATATGTGTGTGTGTGTGTGTATACATATATATATATATATATATATATATATAAATACACATGCTAGGTAAGTTCTTTTCAAGGCTCACTTGATGGATGTAGGGCATAAATCCAAACTCTGGAGAATCAGATATTAATAATTACTTCTGTAGTGTTTGATATTTGTGAAGTGACTTGCAGTTATTTGTTACATAGTTATTTTACATTGAGCAGTGTTCTCTCTGGGTAAGTAAGAGCAGGGAATGAAGAATGGGCTGGTATAAAGGTCTAGAAAGATGTCTTTGCCATCTTTTATGGTAGATGTCCTGGGGGAGCCCAGGTTCCCCCTCTGAAGAAGCAGACCACTGTGTCCAGCCACTTCTCCCTTTGTGTCTCTGGCCAAATATCCATGGAACAGATAGAACAGGCGAAGGCTAAGTTTTCACTGTGTAGTTGTGATCAAAGTCCTCTTTCTTGACATAAAGCTGTAATTACTTCCCCAACCCCGTCTTTTCTATGAGGATGTCCTTAGTTTTGTTGGGAGAAGGCGGATAACAAAGGTTCAGCAGTGAGAGGGCCTAGGTTCGGGTCCCACTCCCTTTCTAACTAGCTGTGTGATTTTTGTCAAGCAAATTCACTATTTTTGGTCCCTGCATTCTTCATTTGTCATACTGGAATGACAGCATCTCATCTATTGGGTATAAAAAGGTTTGCTTGTTGTGAGAGTAAAATAATGAGCACAATGGCACTTTGAAGATATTGAAAGTTCCATAAGGTTAGAATGATGCTATCTATTATCACTGCTATTCACATAAACAGCTTCTATCCATCCCTTCCAATCTGAAAATTGATATACGTTGGTCAGCAGCCCCATTCTAGATTTTAACCATGCACTTTGCCTTGCTCCTAATTTATTTATGGTTGCAACTTTACTTTCTTTATACTGAGAGGCCTGGTAGCATAGTGATTGTGATGACTAATTCTGGTTTCAGATGGACAGGATTTAAATCCTGGCTTCATCAAGACGTCTACCTCTGGCCATGATGAAGCAACTATTACTGGACTAGCCTTCCAACCATAAACAAATATAAAACTGTTACAACATGCGTGAGGCACTTTTTTGGTTATTGAACAATAGATTGCCCCTGACTATGATCCTTGAGAGAAGGAAAACACACAAGATGAAACTCACATTTGCTCCAGCTCTCCTCTCGTGGAAAACAGATCCACATTATAGCAGAGAGAATTGGACAGAGCAAAGCAGAGCACAGGGGTATCCCTTAGCCAAGGATTAGCATTGAGGCTGTTAAAGGGGCTGGAATCTGTGGGGTAGGACATAGGAGAGAAGGGAGATGTGAAGAGAGGGCCATAAATCTATTTAGGGGTTCTCCAAGGGTTCTTGAATGGGACGTAGTCTGTGTGTGCAAAGGAAGAAAAAAGGAGTCTTATCAAGTAGCAGCTGCTATGGGGTTACAAGTGGAACAGAGATGCTTGAGGTCGAGCAGTGCTGGGGATGTCAGAGGACCAGTGTAGGGTCTTGTTAGGGCCCCCAAATCCTGAGATCTGAGGAAAGTCATATACTAGAGGTAAGGGGCATGCCCTAGAGTAAGACCTACTCTATAATCACCTTATCAAACCCTCATATCAAGCTTTGACAAGATCTGCATGGAAAACAGAGTTAGGAATTTGAAACCCACCAAAATAAAAAGCCTTGGGCAACATCTTGGGCTTTTGCAAATCTTCCCTGACTAAACCTAACGTAAAGTCTAAACAAGTTCAAAGTGACTGGCTAGTAATTGAACTCCCTGCTAGAATATAGCCCAATGCACTTAAGAGACTGATAACAAAGTCCAGTGTCTCTAAAATGTATAATTTACAGTGTCCAGTGTACAATAGAAAATACTAATCACACACACACAAACACACTCATGAAAATATAATTTATGGTCAAGAAAAAGAAATCAATAGAATTTGACCTCAGAGTGGCTCAGATGTTGAACTGTGCTGACAAATACTTTAAGGCATCTACCCAAAATATATCCAAGAATTAAAGAAAACAAGATCTTAATGAACATATTTTAATGGTCAACATATTTTAACATAGAATATCTTAGCAGAGGGAACAAAACTGTAAAATAGAACCAAGTGGACATTTTAGAACTAAAAAGTAAAATAATTAAAGTAAAAAATTTACTACGAGATCTTAAAGGAAAATTTGAGCTAGAAGAATAAAAGGACTTAATGAGATTTAAAGGGGCTTAAAGAAATATAGATATAAATTATCCAATTAGCAGAACAAAGGGGAAAAGGTGAAAGAAAAATAAATAGGGAGCTCAGAAACATGTAGAGTAATTACATGCATTTAATTGGATTTTCAGGAGAGGAGCATGAGAATGGAGAAGAAAAAAAAAATGTGTTGAGAAACAATGGTGGGCCAGCTATTGTGGCTCATGCCTGTAGTCCAAACACTTTGAGAGGCTGAAGTGGGAGAATGGCTTGAGTCCAGGAGTTCAAGGCCAGCCTGGGCAATATGGTGAAACCCTATCTCCATAAAAAATACAGAAATTAGCCAGGCATGGTGGCACACACCTGTAATCCCAACCACTCAGAGGGCTGAGGCATGAGAATCACTTGGGCCCAGAAGACAGAGGTTGCAGTGAGCTGAGATTACACACTGCCCTCCAATCTGAGTGACAGAATGAGACTGTCTCAAAAAAACAAAACAAACAAACAAACAAAAAACACAAAGAAATAGTGGCTGAAAAATTTCCAAATTTGAAGGAAAACATCACTTACAAATCTAAGAATTTTGTGAAATCTTGAGCAAAATTAATACAGTGAAAACCACACCAGCCATATCATAGTCAAACTGTTGCAAGCCAGAACTAAACAGAAAAATCTTTAAAAAGAAGAGGGGGATAACATAAAATAAGATAAATAGCTATCAAGCCATAAAACATATGGAGGAATCTTAAATGCATATTGCTCTGAGAAAGTAGCCATTGTGAAAAAGGTACATACAAGTTACATGACTTAAACTATATGACATTCTGGAAAACAAAAGGTACAGAGACAGTAAAAAGATCGGTGGTTGCCAGGGGTTTGAGGGGAGAAGGAGAGAAATAAATAGGCAAAACACAGGGGTTTTAAAGGCAGTAAAACGATTCTCTATGATCCTATAATGGTGGATACATGACATGATTGTGCATTTCTAGAGCTGAACAACAGAAAGAATGAATCCTAATGTACACTGTGGACTTAGTTGAAAATAATGTATCAATATTGATTCGTCAGTTATAATAAATGTATCACACCAATGCGAGATGTTTAGGGGAAACTTAGTGGGGGTGAGATGGGGAATATGGAAGCTCTCTGTACTATCTCTTCAATTTTCTGTAAACCTAAAACTGCTCTAAAGAATAATCTATCAATTATTTACCTATCATTTTCAAAAAGGATATATATACAAGAGGAAATGATAAGAGATTTTGACTACTTCTCACTGAAAACAATGGAGGCCAGAAGACACTGAAGCAATGCCTTTAAAGTGATAAATGGGACAAAAACCTGCCAACCAAGCTTTCCACGTCCCAAGGAAAAATGTCCTTCAACAATGAAGATAAAATGAATACCTTTTCAGTGAACAAAAGCTGAGAGATGCAACTAAGAAGACAATATAAGCAATAAAACACAATACTAGTATTATTCAATTAACTCAAAATAGGTTTTAAAAAAGAGCAGCAGAGGAACAAAAACATGAGGGACAAATGTAAAACAGACAGCAAGTTGATAGGTAAAATTCAACTACATAAATAATTTCATAATATGTAAATGAACTGAACACTACAATTAAAAGGAAGTAATTGTCAGACTGAATAAATAAAGCAATATTGAATTATGCTGTCTAAAAGGAGCACAATATAAACAGAAAGTAAAAGATGGAAAGAAGTATAAACTATGAACAATATGCACTTTAAAAATTGTGTGTTTATATTAATCAGACAAAGTAGACTTAAGTATTAACAACAAAGAGAAATATTGCATAATAATAAAAGAGAAAATCATTAGGAAGATAAAACAATCTAAATGTGAATATAATTAATAACAGAGCTTAAAGATATGTGAAGCAGAAACTGACAGAACTGAAGGAAACAGAAATATCCATCCTAAAGGAGATTTTAACACCCCATGTCTGTCAGGAATCTCCAAAGAAATAGAATATGTATTTTATATATAATCTGCAGATTACATATTAAATATGTTATATATGCATACATTTATAGATGACTACATATTATATACGTAATCTCTAGGAGATATATATATATATATATATATAATCATAATAGATCCAGATATACACATAGAGGGAGATTTATTTCAAAAAATTGGCTCATGCTATTGTGGGGCTGTCAAGTCTGAAATCTGTAGGGCAGGCCAGCATTAAAGGAAGTGACAAAAGGAAAACTCAGACAGGAATTGATGTTGCAATCTTTCTCTTTGGTCTTTGAACTAATTGAATGAGGCCCACCCACATAACTAAGGTGAATTTCTTTCACTAATAGTCAACTGATCGTTGATGTTAACCACTTTTACAAAATAAATACCTTCACAGCAACACTTAGATTAGTGTTTGTTTAAGTAGCTGAATATATCAGATGTTAGAGATATGATGGAGAAAAGCGAATGCTTATACACTAGTGGTGGGAACGTGAATTAGTTCAGCCAGTGTGGAAAGCAGTTTGAACATTCCTCAAAGAACTGAAAACAGAACTACCATTCAACCCAGCAATCCCGTTACTAGGTAAATGCCCAAAGGAAAATAAATAATTCTACCAAAAAGACAACTGTACTCGTATATCTATCACAGCTCTATTCCCAAGAGCAAAGACATGGAATCAATCTAGATGCCCATGAAAAGCAGATTGAATAAGGAAAATGTGGTATATATACATCTTGGAATAGTATGCAGCCGTAACAAAGAATAAAATCCCATTTTCTGGAGCAACGTAGATGCAAAGTGAATTAATGCAGAAACAGAAAACCAAATACCGTGTGTTCCCACTTACAAGTGGGAGCTAAATAGTGGGTACACCTGGACATAAAGATGGGAACAGTAGACACTGGAGATGCCAAAATTGAAGAGGGAAGCAAGGGGGCAAGGATTGAAAAACCTATGGGTACTATACTCACCATTTGGTGACAGAATCATTCGAAACCCAAACTTCAGAATCACACAATATACCCATGTAAGAAATCTGCACATGTGCCCCTGAATCTAAAATTAAAAACAAACAAACAAACAAAAAACTGGATACTAAAGCCTATGCAAGTTGACACATAAAACTAACCACTCTCAGTAATTGATAGAACACATATATAGACATTCAGTGAAGATATAGAAGATGTGAAGACACCATCAATCAACTTGACCTAATTGACATCTGTAGAAACTACAGGAAATAACTTCAGAGTACACATTATTATTATTTATTATTATTATTATTACTATTTTGAGACGGAGTCTTGTTCTGTCACCAGGCTGAAGTGCAGTGGCGCGATCTCAGCTCACTGCAAACTCTGTCTTCCAGGTTCAAGTGATTCTCCTGCCTCAGCCTCCCAAGCAGCTGGGACTACAGGCATGCACCACACGCCTAGCTAATTTTGGTATTTTTAATAGAGACAGGGTTTCACCACGTTGGCCAGGATGGTCTCGATCTCTTGACCTCGTGATCCACCCGCTTCGGCCTCCCAAAGTGCTGGGATTACAGGCGTGAGCCACCGTGTCTGGCCAGAGTATACATTATTTTTAAGTGCACAGGGAGCACTTACAAGACAGACCACATGCTGGGCCATAAAATAAATCTCAGTAAATTCCAAAAGTCCAAAGTTTGGCTTAACTAGTACCTAACGTATGATCATGGGTAAGTCAATAACTTTCTGTAACTCAGTTTTCCTCATGTGAAAAATGGAAATAGTAATAAACTGCCGTTGCTCTGTTAAGAGATTTTTATGAGAAGTCATTGAGTTAACTTATGAAAATCCCTTTGCAGAATGTCTAGTGAATATTCCATAATTATAGCATGATGATGATGGTGATGATGATGATGATTATGATGACGGAAAAAGAGGAAGAGAAGGAAGAAATAAAAGGGGAGGAGGAAAAGGAGGGCTGTGAGAGGTGAAACAGGAGTAGGAGAGGCAGGAGGGGAAGGAAAAGCGGAGACAGAGGGAAAAGACCTGGCCCAAAATAAGCATAAAATCAGTGAAATCCAACATATAATCATTTGTTAGTGGTAGTAAACATTCATTCATTCAACAAATACTGTTGAAACTTTAGTACATGCTAAGCTCTCTGCAGGAGAAAAACAATAGTGACAAAAACAGCTACTGTCCCTGCTTTCATGAAGTTTACCACTTGGTGAGGGAAACATATTAATCAGATAATCACTTTGAGATTAGTGATGTGAGGGAAAGGTTATAATTCTATGACAGCATCTAAAAGGGAACCTGACACAGGTTGGGGAGAAGCGGGCTCCAGAGAGAGCAAAGAATGTGCAAAGGCCCATTTGATGTATGGAGAGATCAACGTGGCTAGAGGGAACAGAGAGACTACAGCACAGCGCATGAGGAAGCCACAACTCCTGGACTGTAGACTGTGCCAGACACTGTGCAGAGCATCTCACAGACAGTATCTCATGCATTCTTGCAACCATTCTGGAGTAAATAACTGACTAAAACAAATGGTTTGACTTATTGTTGTCAGTTATAGCTAATCATTTTTCTACAGTTAGGTTTAATTAATCATCTAATTTTTTGTTGATCTTTTGGCACCAGTAATATCTTGAGACTCTCAAAGGCAGCAATTATTTCTCTCTCTCTCACACACACACACACACACACACACACACACACACACACACGTAAGAACTTTAACAGGATGTTTGGTAATTGGATACCCATCCTGCCTTCCTCAAATGAAAACATCTGTTTGACAACTGTTCTAAGTTCAGAGTCTACAACAAATGCTTCCATTTGAAATAAAACAACCAAAACTAGAACAATTTCCCAGTTTACACCTTAAATAATATTTCCACTATCCTCCCAGTGCAATTTTATTTTTTATCCTCATGAAAAGTGCAGAAAATGGAAGTGGACATTTCTTTTTCAACAAGGATGCTGGAAGTGCTATATGTATATATATATATATACACACATACACAGACACTGACACAAACACAGACACACACTCCTACCAAGATTGGGGAGAAATATTATTGGTTAAAAAAAATAAAGCATATTGCAGTTGGCAAATGAGGGATTTCATAAGGTCCCCAAGCATCTGGTCTGGGGCTCAAGGTATGGCCATGGACCTAGCATTGAGGTCAGCTCTGGAGTTAGAGGGGGTTTTGTGGGGCTTGAAGCTTATGCAATTTGGGGGAGTCCAATGTAAGGAAAACAGTACCAAATTACGTATACCAAATTTGATCCAAAAGTGATATTCATTTGAAATAAGAAGTCACGAAAAATTACACATGTGGCAAAGCTAGTGGTTCACAAATTCTACAAAATACAGAAAAATAGTGTAACAACACAACTTAATTACTCAACTTAATTTATGGCCTCCAGAACACAACTGCATGACTCACCTCTAAAGTATTTTTTTTCTTGTATATATTCACCACATATTCTTTGACCACCTTTTCATGTATCACTGGTTTTGGAATATCATTTTCTATACAGAGTATAAAGATAAATTGTCTTTTCTCTAACAAATCTTATTGAAAGTTTTTAAATAAACTTTATTTTTTAGAATAACTTTAGATTTACCAAAAAAAAATTTGTAAAGTTAGTATAAACAGGCCCCATATACCCCACACCTAGTGTTTCCTGTAGATTCTCACATTAGTATGATACATTGATTATAATTAATAAAGCAATATTGATATTTTATTATTAAGGAAAGTTCATACTTTAGGTAGATTTTCTTAGTTGTAAACAAATGTCTTTTTTTTTTCCACTCCAGGATTCATAAAAGATACCACATTACACTCAGTTGTAGTGTCTTCTTAGTCCCCTCTTGGCTGTGGTAGTTTCTCAGACTTTCCTTGTTTTTGAGGACCAGTTTTGAGGAATATTGGTCAGGTATTCTGTAGAAAGTCTTTCAATCAGTGTTTGTCTGATGTTTTTCTCATGATTACACTGAAGTTACGGTCTTGGGGAGGAAGAAAACACAGAAGTAAAATACCATTTTCATCACATCATATCAAGGGTATATGTTGCCAACATGACTTATTATCAATATCGATTTGACCTTGGTCACCTGGCTGAGGTGGTGCTTCTTAGGTTTCTCTACTGAACAGTTATTCTCTGCACCTTTCCCCTGCTGTACTCCTTTGCATGCTGTACTCCTTCAAAGGAAGTAATTCTGCACAACCTATACTCAAGGAGTGGTGAGTTATATTCCACCTCCTTGAGAAAGAAATTCTACATAAATTAGTTGGAATGCTTCAGCATGAGAAATTTGTCTCTTCTCACCCACTTACCTATGTATTCAATCACTTATGTATATCACTATGGACTCGTGGATATTTATGTTATATGTTGGGTTGTAATTAAATATTATTTATTTTTTGCTCAAATTATTCCTGCTTTAACCATTGGGAGCTCTTTCAGTTGGCTCTTGTGCCCCTTTAACATACCGCTGTATTTTTTTAAAATCCTTTCTTACTTTCTGACACCATAGGATGCTCCAGATTCATCTTGTATGTTTCCTCTCCCAATTCAGAATCAATTATTTCTCCAAAGTGCTCTGTTTCCTTTTATTAGAGAATGGTATTAAAAACCAAGTTGTAAGTACTAGGTGTGCTCATTACTACTAGAGTGTTATTGCTTGTGGGCCCTTGCCACTGACAAACCAAGGAAAAATAGGTGTATATACTAACTTGTGTATACATACATATCAGTAAATATTTCCATATGTAACTATCCATATCTATATGAAGCTAAACATCAGTTCATACTGACGTCTCTAACTCCAGTCCATTATCTTGTGGCTCATTCTAGCTTCTTCCTTTTGCTTTTCTGTAACCTCCTACTCCAATAGTGAGAAACCTGGCTCTCACCATCCACCATCGATTTACTTAATTATTTAATTTCAGTATACATGGTACTATGGTTTGAATGTGTCCTCCTAAATTCATGTCAAAACTTAATCCCAATTTTGATGGCATTAAGAGGTGGGATGGGGCCAGGCACAATGGCTTGTGCCTGTAATCCCAGCACTTTGGGAGGCTGAGGTGGGTGGATCACCTGAGGTCAGCAGTTCAAGACCAGCCTGGCCAACATGGTGGAACCCCATTTCTACTAAAAATACAACATTAGCCAGGTGTGGCGGTGCACACCTGTAATTCCAGCTACACGGGAGGCTGAGGCAGGAGAATCACTTGAACCCGGGAGGTGGAGGTTGCAGTGAGCCGAGATTGCACCATTGCACTCCAGCCTGAGAAAAAAGAGCAAAACTCCATCTCAAAAAAAAAAAAAAAAGAGGTGGGACCTTTGGGCAAGCAATTAAGTCATGAGGGCTCTACTGGAGAGAATTAGCTTAGGCCCTTCTTTGCTCTTACACTCTTCTGCCATGTGAGGACACAGTGTTCACTCCCTCTGGAGGATACAGCAACAAGGTACCATCTTGGAAGGAGAGACTGGGCCCCTGGCCGGAAACTGAATTTGCCGGCACCTTGACCTTGGACTTCCCAGACTCCAGAACTTTCAGTTCTTCATAAATTCCCCAGTCTCAGGTGTTTTGTTACAGCAGCACAAAATAACTAAGACACCTGGATAGTGATTTTGGAATTATTAACCCTTATGCCTGTGGGACACAACTTTATCAGATAGGGTACAGTGCTTATGCAGTGTCTGTTGCCTTGAGTCTTACAGATGCCACTCATTTCCAAAGGCTCTTCTCCTTCTCCCCCATCCACTTCAGTAAGCTTGTTTCATACATTTTAAATTCAGTTAGATTTTTGTATCACACTCTGCATTCCATCCTAGGATCTCCTGACTTCCTAAATTTTTAAAAATTTGCATATATGAAGGTTCACCTAGTGTCATAAATCCACAATTATAGAAAATTTTTGTTTTCATTTTTTTTTAACTAATGATATTGAGTTGGTGCAAAAGTAATGGCAAAAACAGGAATTGCTTTTGCACCAACCCAATAATTTAGAGAAGTTTCTTTCAGATTTGTTATTCATTATTACCAATGCCAAATACATTTTCAGAATTGTTATTAAAGTTGGAAAAACTGTTGAAGTTTCATAAATGAGCTATAAGATTTGGAAGAATTTTCTGTAAACTAGCACCTGGTGCCAAACATTTCAAACCTTGTTTCTCCTCCACAATCCACATATAGTCCACATATTTCTGATGCCATGTCTCTGCATCTTTGTGTCACAACAGCAAGTGAGGTCACACAATGAACAGTGGAAGTATTCCTGAAAATCAGTCTTGCTTGAGAATAGCCAGTAGCAACTTAACTATACATGGAAGTGTCTGAGAACTACATAAAACCCCCAATGATTTTAACCAATTGCAGTTTAAATATCTCAGTATTGACAATTTTTCAAAAATATGTGACCATGTGGACACATTGCTAGGGCCATTAGCAAGTAATAGACTCTTAAGCTTAAGTTTGTTAGCTTCATGGCAAATCTACCCCTGAGTTAGAGAGATCATCCTTTCACGCACCCAGCAAATATGTACTGAGCACCTACATATCCAAAGGACTAAGTGTTCAATGATAAGTGAGATGAAGTCCCTGCCTTCAGGCCCTCATCAAAAACTCATTCTAACAGAAAGAAAAAATACAGATTATCAGCCGGTAAACAAGTAATTTCAAAATGTTATCTGCTATGATGAAAATAAACAGGGTGCTATGACACAGAATAAGAAGAGGACTCAATTTAGAAAAATTCTTAGGCAAGTGGCATTTAAGCTCAGAACTGAAGGAAAAATGGAGCCAGATATGCAAAGAGCTGGATAAGAGCCTTCCGGAGGGGAAATGGCATACTCATATATGTTAAGGCTGGAAAGGAGTCCATTTACTCCAGGAACTGAGCAAGGCTGGAATTTAGTGAGGGAAGAAGAAAGGATATGAGATGAAACTGGGGATAGAAGTAGAGGCCAGACCCTCCAGGGCCTCCCAATACAAAGTGATTTTATTCTAAAAGCGGAGAGATAGCAGTGTAGTATTTCAAGCAGAAGACTGACCAATTCATATTTTCCTGTTTTAAAGAATTATTCTGTAAGAGGAACAGATTAGAGAGACGTAATAAAGAAGCAGAAAGACCAATTATCTGGATTGAGGGCTAGCTTTGACATTTCCAGGCTATGTGGCCTTGAGTAAGTTACATAACCTCTTTTAGCGTCCTCATCTGTAAAACGAAATAAATAGTTCTGATACTTCACAGGATGATAGTGAAGGTTGAATGAGGCTATGCAAATAAAGTGTTTCCTACCATATCTGGCACACCGTTAACACTGAAACAATGTTAGCTATTATTACTGTTGTTACTATTGTTAGGACCAAAGCAACCTGTGGTCTTAAGAGAGAAGGGAGAGTTAGAGCAAGGACTCAGAGATAAGTGGCCAAAGCCTAGTTTGAAGATTGTAACCTCTATGGGGAAAGGGCTGGAGAATGAAACTTGGAACCACATTCTAAGCAGCACAGAGGACCTGGGGCATGGGCACTGGGATGCAGTCCCTCTCACCTATGGTCAGAATTGTGCTGGAACCTAGGGGCAGGGCTCAGAAGCTGAGCTGGGGTGGAACAGAAAGCTGGGCCTCTCCACTCACCTGCCATTTGTCTGCCCTGAGAGGCTCCCTGATGAGACCTAGACCACCTACGAATATGAAAAAGCAACTGAAGCTTGTAAAATAGATCAGGGTCCTGATCATCCACAGCTGTTTTCTCTTACTGAGCAAAGCACACTATTGAGTGAATACATGAACAGGAGGCTAAATCTCAAAATGAACTGAAGTTAAGGAGAATAAACACTTAACTTTTATTGATTTACCTTTGCTGTTGTGTTCATAGCAAGAGCAGGCAGGAAGGGGACTAACCACTTGTATCTCTTCAATCATTATTTTAAAATCAAATGAATTTGAAGCCCATGCTTTCCGAAAAGACAGGAAGAGACCTGGACTGCTTCCCATGCAGTCAGATATCTGGTCCAAAAGATTAAGCTAGACGCTGGGATACGTGACTGAGTAAAACTGGAAGAGTTGTTACTGTTCAGAAATTATAGTCTGGTGGTAAGAACTTAGAAATTTATAAAATAAAAGAAAGACTGTAGGTTCTTGTAGTCAGAGGGAGCACACACTACTGTGGGGGTGAGGAGAACTGGTTGGCAAAGTCTTTCCCTAAAATTCTCTTTCCTTAAAAGCTTAGAATATAGCTTCTTCCTTTTACTCTTTCTTTATCTCCAATTTCTGCTTCTCCCTCCCTACAAATCTGTTCCAGCATTATTTATTCTTCCTTTGTCTACGTTTCCTCTAGTCCAACCCCATCCCTAATCTCTCCCTTGAAGCCTGTTTTCTTCTGATATCTGGCCTTCTCTTTACTTTTATTTGAATTGCCATCCACTGAAAATAATCATTTGTTTTTCTCCTGTCATACATATAAAAGATGTATTGAGCATTTGTAATAGGTACTAGGCTGTGAGCAACTTTTCACATTTAATGTTCACTTTTACCCTCCAAGAAAGGTTCTGGTATTTTCCCAATTTTACAAATAAGAAAACTGAGTTGTAGAAAAATTAAATTACTTGCCCAAGGTTATACAAGACGTAGAAGTTGCCAGACTTAACCTCCAGACAGTTGATTCCAAAGCTCACACCATTAACCGTGACGCCATCCTGTCTCCAAATGATGTTGATATACCCCACAACTGTGGATGCCGTTTACACAGAGGGCATTTACAACTCAACAATGGTATGGAAACTAAGCTGCACCTGTGTATAAAGTGGGCGGCAACAGTGGCGGCAGCAGCAGCAGCGTTGTCGCCTAGTGGGAAGGAGGGTGCTGGGCTGTTAGCAGGAGCAGGGCCATAAGGTCTCCAATGTGGTCTCCACCCAGTATTGGATGGGGATGTACTTTCCAAGATGAGCGATCGAGGGAACTCCAACAGTGGGTGGACCTAAGTGGGGCCGCTTCTAGCATGAGGACAAAACATACTCTGAGGAAGCTTAGAAGATAGTCCCGTGAAGAATGATGGAAGATGGAGAGCCATGGTAAGAAGGATCTGACGCATCGGGCTGAAGGCCTGCTTGTTCATACTCCACAAGAAGGAGATGGCAAAGTCCAGGCTGTCCTAGGTGGCAGGGGCCACCTGTGCCGGTGCGGCAGGGACGGGATGGTTTGCAGCTGTGCAGCCATGCTCTTCACAGGAAGCAGCCCCAAGCATGAGGAGCATCTGTGAAGGTGGACACAAGTGAGGTGAGACAAGGTCAGGAATTCTCTTCTTAAACTTCAATTTATTTATTCAGCCAGTAAATACTTATTGTGCACCTCCTATGTTCCAAGCCCTTGTCTAAGTATCAGACATTCAGGGTTGAACAAAATAGGCAAATATCCCTGCCCTTATGGAGGTTTAATTTATGCACTTCTTGCAGCAAAGTGAATTAATCAGCAACCAAAACAAACCAGATGACGATGCGATATGGGTATGCCAGCCTGAAGATAAGCACAGTTAGAGCTGTCAAAAGAATTAATCAGGCAGCGAATATTTCCTGTAACAAGCTTCTTTGCTTCATACACAAAAAAAAGTTTATTCTGGAGTCTTTTCAGAGATGCACCACAGAGATCCCTGAATACGTGCAAAACAGAATCTAAATAATCAAAAGTGAATTTATGCCAAACTTTTCAGAAATCCTCCTCATATAGAGGGCAGGATGTTCTAGTGAGCAGGTACTAATAAGGTGGCCTAATTCTGTGACTGACACTATAATACCTGGTGGAGTTACTAGTTCCACAAGTCTTTTCATAGTAAGATTATTTCAAACATGGAAATCACATGAAATAAGAAAGGCCTAGTAACAATAACCATAAATTAGAGTTGCTAGTATTGATTTTGTAACTAACCTCTCTTGTCACCTTGAAGAAGTAATTTCACTTTTGTAAGTTTCATTTTCCTTTCCTACAAAAAGAGGGAGAAGATGCATTAAACAATTTGTAAATTCTCTTTCCATTATGACATAGTCTTTCTGTATGCTTCCATGGAGGAAATCTTTCTAGGGGAGTAGAATGGATGGAACGTGGTTAAATGCATGCTAGATACAGAGGAAAAGCTGTCAAATTAACCGGGGATCCCAGCTCTTAAAACCTAGATCTGGGTATCCTCCTGCATCAGAATTACTGGACAAATTATTATATAAACACTAGGTATCTTTCCCTCAGGAGATATTTTGTTTTCTTCCCTGCGCCCTATCTGCATGTTGTATGTGGCCCTGCACATAAAGACTTGAGGGGTTTTAAAAGCAGCCATATGTGTATGTGGCCCCTTAGAGAACATGGTGCTCTACATGAGTAAATTCCCAGAAAATCTGGGCTTATTTCTGGAAACATTAGCACTCCTTTCAGCAGCTTCTAACCTATTTTACTCAGAGCCAGTATGAGGAGCACCAACATTGTTGTGTGCTGAGCTACTGTGACTTGCTACAGCTTGTTCAGCAGTGTAGATCTGAACCCAGATAATGGAGCACTTTTTATTTTTAAAGTTTTCTTTGTTGTTTGTTTTCTTGCTTATTTTTTGTCCTTGTTCTTTCCTCTGCAGTCAACCCTCTCATTGCCCTTGCCTTTTTGTTTTGTTTTGTATTTTTTTGTTTTATACCTCACTGCCTGGAAGAGGGCTTAAAGGCAACTCCATGCTTCCCCAAATGTACATAACTGAGCTCTGTGACTCTTTGTTTCCAGAATGAGGCTTGTTAAACTTCCTATCAGGATGATGGGGCTAAAAGGCTAATCTTCATAGGGTTATTTGGGTATGAAAATCTGTATTTAGAAATCAATAATTAATTCATAAAATAATTATTTGCATTAATAAATCTGCTGTTTTAAATAGGGAAAGCCATGGACACTGTGGGTGAGCACTAAAGGGGAAATAAAACATTGACAAATCAGGGCACGTTCATGCTCTACGAAATGTGAAAGACTGCTCTCTCCTTGAACTTCATGTTTTTTTAATCTGCAAAATGAGAATAGGAACATGCACCACAGAGTTGCCGTGGAGTTCAAATGAGATAAAGTGTATAAAAGCACTTTGCAAAGAAAATTGTTATGACATAGCATTGAATTATAGTTATTTGTAAGCATACCTCATCATCTAAACTATAAGCTATTTCAAAACAGGAAGTTTGCTTTACCAGGTGATATTCAAAATTATTATATTCAAAATATTTAACAACTGGTAGGGCATCAACCAATCAGACTGGACATTGGCCTAATCAAAGCAGACACTGGCTATGAACACCCAGAGTGCCTAAGCCCATGCTCACAACAGCCCTGCGCATGCCCATGGGAATATTCCAAAGGGACTAGTACAGTGCCTTGCATATAAGGGATGCTCAGTGAATTAATTCGAAACATTATCGGCTTTGTGAAACTTTATTTTGCTCACAACATTTTTAGAAGAACTTCCAGTATAAAATGAGCTACATCGCTCTCTATTTCCCCAAGATTTCTTAGGGGCATGTGATCTATTCTTGCCCTACTTGACTCCCCAACAGAATATTTTCTTTCCCAAGCTTAGTTCCAGGTACTAGTCCCTGAACACTTGAAGCCTCTTTTCTTTTACCTAAGTTACAGATTCATTAACCCAGACTTTTAAAAAATGTTATTATTAGAAGTTTAATCACCCATGTCCTCCTTTTAAGTTCTTTCTAAAATTACTTTCTGGCAATAATAATTATGTCAATCAGGGGCCAGCCAAATATAGCTGTGGCCCTTGGGCCAAATCAAGACGGGAGTTTCCAGCCATAATCTATTATTTAGCTCCAAATGGTTGTGCTAGTTACCCCACCCCCAATCCCTCTCTGTCCTACCTACCATTCTTTTGGCATAAAGTGACAACCTAGCAGGTGAAGTCCTAAAGACCAGGATAGAATGTCAGAACTGGGGCTGTTTTACTCTCTTTGCTACATTGGTGTCTGTGGCCAAATTTTGCAAGTTGTATCTTATAGGAATGCAAAGACAAAAATTAAATGGTAAGTCAAGGACAGAAGCCAAAATGGTGGTGGTGTTTGTGGTGATGGTGGAGGGGGATGGTAATATTAGGGATGGAAGAGAGAGAAGCCAGGGAAACCTAGAAATGAAGAGTAGCAGACAAAGTGTGTGGATGGTAAGATTCTCATTTTGAAAGATGATCTCAGCCACAGCTGATTTTGATGTAATCCAGGAACACTTTCATGAATGTACCAGATTCAGTGAAGGAAGCCACAACCAATAGATACATTTCAGTAGTGGCTCTCCTGCCTTTCAGCCTCCACAGCACTCCACATCCATTGTTGGGGTTCTATGACTTTCTCTATAGGCTCTGGGATCTGAGACCACCTTGACCATAATCAGGCAGCATTTAATGATACCACTTTGATCAGCTCTGCTCAGTATGAGATCAACTAAGTTATCCCTTGGCTTCATTTACTCATTCAACAAACATGTACTGGATGCCTACGATTTTCCAGGCACTGTTCTGGGTGATTGGAATGACAAAATGTCTATTCTTAGTGGTAAGGAACTAAGAGGCAACAGAAATATAGGCCAAAAATCTTACGTGAAGGAAACAACATGCATAAAAACTCAGAGACCAAGGAAAGGGCAGATTCCAGTAGTTCAAAATGCCAGGCTTATGGACAGTTAACTGAGCCGTGCCTGGTGTTTACATGGGCTATAAGGAACCAGTGAAGGGCCAACCAGTGGAGTAAAGTGTTTAGATTTGGATTTTTGACAGCTCACTGGAGCAGCAGAGTAGAGAAAGCCTTGCTTGGATTTGCCTGGCAATATCCAGGCAAAATTTCAAAGTGGCCTAGACTAGATTGGTGGTAACGGGGATAGAGAGAAGAGGGTGGATTTGAGAGCTATGTAGGGGAGAATATCAACGAGGCTGGTGAACGATTAGTCAAGGCAGGTGAAGAAGAATACTCCTCTATATTTCTGGCTTGATGCCTTGGTGATGGAAGGTGCCAACTCACCGAGGAAGAGTAAACAAACAGAAGAAAGTATAGGAAGTAAGGTGATGAGTTCAGGTTGGTTAGAGATGTCTCTGGAGTATTTAGATTGATATGTCAGTAGGAAATTGTGTGGATCAGTTTCCCAAAAGTACCTGCTCTGGACACTGTGATGAGAAACAGAGTGCTGCCAGAATGTAAATTAATGCTGTGCTTCTTTCAAAGAGAAGAAGAAAATCAGTTGTTTGCATTCCAACACAAGCTTCTTCTCTGAATTTGAGCCAGCAACAAATAATCTGATGTCCTGCACTGGCCCAAGGGACCCCGACTTTGAGAAGCTCAGGTCTAGGGTAGGAGTTCAGGAAAGTTGGGACTAGATGTTCAGGTAGACCATCCGCATATGATGCCATCTTCATTCTCCATAGCTGGTCTTGTCTCCTTCTTCACCTCTTCAACTGACCTCCTCTCCTCTCAACATGTAGCTTAATGTTTATTCATATTTCCATTTCATCTCAGAAGCAAAGGTGTCTCCTCACTTTTGAAGGCTAATAAATGCCCCCGGCCAGGTGTGGTGGCTCACGCCTGTAATCCCAGCACTTTGAGAAGCCAAAGCAGGTAGATCACTTGAGATCAGGAGTTTGAGACCATCCTGGCCAACATGGTGAAACCCGTCTCTACTAAAAATACAAAATTAGCCAGGCATGGTGGCATGCGCCTGTAATCCCAACTACTTGGGAGACTGGGGCAGGAGAATCACTTGAACCTGGGAGGCGAAGCTTGCAGTGAGCTGAGATTGAGCCACTGCACTCCAGCCTGGGTGGCAGAGCAAGACTCCATCTCAAAAAATAAAAATAAAAAATAGAATAATTGCCCCCGGTCCTGCTGACCCATTCATTCATTCTCCTTCATTCAGGACATGGTGCTGACAACTGTCTCCCCCTTGTACTTTCCACATCTTGAAAGGAGTTCATTTCCATGAACTCCTTAACACAGCCTCCAATACACTCAAGTCCTCCATTCAGAAAAAAATAAACAGGAAATCTCCAGGGTACCCCTGGCTACTGCATCTAACTCCTTAGCTCTCTCTTTTCCTTTATCACACACCGTTTTGAAAGAGGAGTCTTTGTCAGTCTGTCTCTACTTCCTCACCTCCACTGTCTCTCAGGGGACAACTCCCTCCCTCTCTGCAACCTGCTTTCAGTGAGATTCTCAGTTGTTATGGCCATGTCTTTTTTCCATCTTCCACCTACTAAAATTCTTCACAATGTTTGACATTCAGTCAAACATCAGTTACTCTTCTTGAATTTTGCTCATTTCTAAAGTCCTAGTTTTCCCAGTTCTTTCCTCACTTCTTTGACCACTTGGCCACAAATTCTTCTCCTTCCACAAATGCCTAGCAGGTATGACTAATTTCTGAAACAGTTTTTGAAAGTAGTTTGAAAATAGTTTCTTTTCTGAAACTATTATTGAAAGTACGTTCCTGCATAAGTTTCTTATGAAAATAGAAACTACTAATGAAAGTATGTTCCTGGAATAGTTTCTTTTGAAAATAGTTTATTTCCTGAAACTACTATTAAAAGTATGTTTCTGGGTAAGTCACTCCAACTCTGTCTTTTTTCTTCCAAAAAATGAGCAGGGTTGTGTTTTGACACTTCCAAAGTCTATTCCAGGTAGAGTTTGATTCAAGAAACATTTATTGCATGTTTTATATGTGCCAAGAATAGATTTAGAAAATATACTCAAGAAGTGTGAGTTACATCAGGAGTCAAAATTCACCTACAATCTGCCATGCAACAATAACCTAACTAGCTACTGTAAATATGATTAGGGTGCTCGTTGTTTTAGCCATCCAAAAATCATTCATTGAGCACCTAGTCTCTGTGTCAGACATTATGCTAAGTACACAAATAGAATAATTATTTCTAATCCTCACAATACTCAGGAAGGCAGTGTTATTATTCCCATTTTACCAAAAAATAAACTGAGGCTCAGAAATAGTAAGGAATTTTTATACAAGACAAAAGAGAAGTTGGGGGTTGTGTTCTTTAATTGTATATTTATTAATGTGCCTTCTGGTTTAATGTCCATTTTCTCTTCTAAACAGTAGGCTCTTTAAAGCAGAGAAAATGTTCATTTTTTTCATTACTGAATCCCTAGCACTTAAGAGGTAGGTACAGAGTAGGTTACTGAATGATCTAATCAATCAGTTGATCAAATTAAACTCCAGGGTCACTTGATTCTGAAGCCCATGCCATGTTTCCTAGGAGACTTTGTCCTTTATAAATGGAATGTTTGTGTCACAAAGTTTTTTGGGAACACAAAGGAGAGCCCCATTAATGAATTTTTGAGAGATCTTTCCTGTCATTTTTGGCTATATCTTGCTAGAAGGTGTATATCCTGACAGATAGCACCCTAGATGGCCAAGTAGTGTTGGGAGCAACCGTGAAGGGGCCTAGAGGAGGAATGCAGAAATAAATAGTTCCACAGCAGCTCCAAGGAGCAGAGGAGATAGATTAAGAGATGGATCGAGTACCTGGTGAAAAGTGACCAAAGGAACAGAGAAGTTACTTTCCCTCACAGTCTCTCCAAGTCCAGCTCTGTTGATCTAGAGGAGCACTATCCAAAAGAAATACAATGTAAGCAGCAATTGCAAACAACATAAGTAATTTGAAATCTTCTAGTAACTGCATGTTTAAACATAACAAGAAACAGGTGAAATTAATTTTAGTACTGTTTTATTTAACCTAATATATCTAAAATGTTATTTTAACATGTAATCAATAAAAAATTATGAATGAAATATTTTGTCCATTTTTTCCTACTGAATCTTGGAAATCTGGTATACGTTTTATACTTAGATTAGATCTTAATTCAGACAAGCCACAATTCAAGGGCTCAAATAGCCACATGTGGCTAGTGGCTACCGTATTGGAGGGTGTGGATTTAGACAAGCATAGTGTGGTATGTAGTCCAGTTGCTTCAGAATTGCTGGAAAGCATGCAAGGAAATGTACAATTTCCAGTCCCATCCCAAACCTATGAACCAAGCCCCCCAGGGATCTATGTGCCTTTAGAGTTGGAGCAATGCTGCTCTGGCTAGCAGGCAGGGAGCTTCCAGTCTACTAGAAATGAGGGAGAATGAAATGGAGAGCTACGTATTCACAGTCAAGTACTCTACATATCTCTGATAAAGAGCCAGGGAAACAAAAAACATAAGGCAGCTGCAAAAATGGCATACATTTTTATCTCTGATTTGCTTTTGTGAACTGTGAACCCTTCTTGAGAAATCCACTCCTTAGGCTCTTAGCTGAGATTTTATAATTCAACCATATGTCAATTAACTTGGGAAAGCAGAAGTAACAAATAAATAACCTCAACAAGATGTCAACATTAATACTGAGATTTAAAATGGCTTTCTTAATACATGCTATAAAATTGGGAAAGCAATCTGTTCTTACTATGGAAACTCCTGACAGTCTCAAAATTCAGGATGTTTAGAAAAAGATTAAATATGCATTTGAGGGAAAGTAAAAATATTCATATATTTCTTCCTTCAGGCTGAATGGACACAAATCAGAGGCTCAGAAACTGTATCTTAGGTTTATTTTTATCATTCCAATCTCCAGATTTCTTTAGAATCCCAAAGCCAGAAACTTCAACTGGGATTTTCTATTTTTCCCTAATAAATTGTGGGGGGGAAATTTGTTTTTCTTTGGCATCAATAATTCTATCTTAGATCTATTAAGTGTATCCTCATCACCTTTTTAGGGTAGTTTTAAACTCATGGAAATTATGTTACTCAAAGATGAAGATGAACCCAATTCTGTACATTTTTAGTAATACAGGACAGGATTGCAGGACACTTGGTACAATTCTCATCTTTTAGGCTATGCTTTGCTCTGTCCACCAAAGGGGATAAAGGGTGTATTAGGATTCTCTGGAGAAACAGAACTGACAGGATGTGTATGTGTATATATGGAGATTTATTCTAAGGAATTGGCTCATGCAATATGGAGGCTGGCAAGTTCAAAATCTGCAGGGTGGGCAAATGGGCTGGAGAGCCAGGAAAGATCCAGTGTTGCAGTTAAAGTCTGAAGGCTGACTGGCAGAATTCCCGTTGCTCAGGGGAAGTCAGTCTTTTGTTGCATTCAGGCCTTCCACTGACCGGATGAGGCCCACCCAAATTATGGAGGGTAATCTGCTTTACTTAAAGTCCACCCCTTTACATGTCAATCTTATTCAAAAACACCCTCACAGAAACAAACACCTTCACAGAAACAAGCAGAATAACACTTGACCACATATCCCATGATCCAGTCAAGTTGGCCACAGAATTAACCATCAGAAAGGAAGATTGCACTAGCTTAAACATACAAAGGGGAAGTTCTGCATCCACACAGAGAGAGACACAAACTACTCCTTATACCATGGGACTAGTGGAACTTGTCTTTGAGGTTCTCCTGGGTTTAAAGAGAGGGGCCCCAGATGTGTGCTTGACATCCCTCAACTGTGCAAAAGCAGTTGGCACCTGTCTAAGCTAGTGCAGCCTTCCTTAACATGCACCAACACAGACAGCCCTATTCTTTCTTTCCTGTCCCAGGTGGTGGGGCCCAGTGTCTGCTGAAGTCAATCAGAATGAGTTTTAGTAACATCACATTTTTTTTTTTTTTTGCCAGCAAACATTCAACAACCCCTCTGTAACCAGATCCTATTCTATTTAATAGCTTGTGAAATTGTAAATTTCTGGAAATAGCAAAATACCCTCTACTTGTCTTCTCCTGGCCTTCTCTCTGCCTAAAGTTACCCTTCCCAAGTCTGGAGTCAAAATACAAACTAAATTTTAAAACAAAAGCAAACAAAACAAAACAAAAAACCCAGCCAGCCCACTGTTCTTTTTGCCTGCCTGCCTTACTTCTTTCAGTCCTTCTTTAATATGCTGGGCAATTTTGATGAGTTAAAATGTCTGCCTTTAACTCCTCTAACCCATATTCAGGAGGACTCATGTATTACATGAAGATTAGACTGTGTTGAAAAGGGAGTCCAAATCTACCGGCATTTCTATTCTGCAGAATATAGAAAAGACACTTCATTGGACTGTTTGCTATTATTAATCCAATTTAAGGTTTAGAATGGCGGTTCATAGAGTTGCTTCAGTTTTCCTAATTACTGGGAATAGGAATTGCAAACTGAAGCATGAAGGAGCTAAGAGTCCTTGTGAATTATACATCTTAGTTTACTACTGTAGAAAAATGACACAGTTTTTCTGTCACCATACCTGTGATGGTGAGTACTGGCAGATGAGTGAAGCACAGCGCCAGCTCTCTGTTTGGCTACTTTCTGATCCAATCTATTTATCTTTCTTGCATTCTAAATTTTTGTGACCTGCAAGTTAATGGCAAACATAACATTTCCTTCTTTTCTAACATTTCTACTTGAACTAAAATTTTAGCCAGTTCCAATAAGGATTTTTCTGTTACCTATTGAATAACTTGAATTGACTAGACCTGACCTGATTTGGATTAATTTGAATACCCCTACTATATGCCTGAGTGGTACTATGGGCTCAGTACTTAGCATAGCATAGACACTTAAATTCACCCAGAAAGGGTTTCATCCACCATGTTCGTACATTCTCGGCCCTTGCTGGTCATGAGTATAATTACAAAGTGTTTGCTTTATTTACCAGCTAACCCAGGGAAAACACTGAACCCTCCCCCTGGGTGGGAAATCCAGGTGGAGTTGGGCCCATTCACAGAGCATTAGAAACAGGACTTCTCAGGGTGCTGCTCCCCAACTAACCCAGAATCAGTAGTGGCATTTCCTTTCAGAGCACATCCACCAGGAAGACGAAGAACTTACTGATGTCCAGGCTCAGGTCCTTGATTAAATGCCTTTCTGAAGAAAGCTATTTATTGGCATCAGTCACACGCTAGAGAAAATAAACACTGGACAATCCATCTGTCAGGGAGATAAACACCAGGAAATGCATGCCTTTGAGAATTACAAGAAGGAAGATGTTGAACGAGAAAAGGAAGATACCTTCATCCTGCTGAAACTCAGTGAACAAGAAGAGGAATTTTTTCTAAGCATTGAAGACAATCATAATTGCAAAGAGCACTGACCAAAACAATAATCAAGTACGGTATGGAGTATAATGAGATGGATTATAATGAGAAAGATGCTGATATTTTCTAAATTCTATGGGAAATAAATGGAGTTAAACTGTAAAGAGAGAAATATGATCAGAACAAAACAAAACAAGTGATGTGTAAACAATGTAGCTCCCCAGAGATAGACACTTGGTTAATATCTGCGTAAATAATTCAAAAGAGTAGTGAATTTAGTGACTTTGGAGGTTTCTAAGTTTCCAGCTATTACAGAAGGCCAAATCAGTAGCTAGAAAGCTATCATCAGATGGACCAGGGTATGCCTCTAGAAAAATGAGTAATTCAAAGGTACGTTCTTGCTACAACCTGAATATTTGTGTCCCCCCAAAATTCATATGTTGAAATCCTAAGGCCCAAGGTGATAATGGGGGCAGAACCCTCATGAATGGGATTAGTGATCTTATAAAGAGGCCTTAGAGAGACCCCTCACACTTTCCACCATGTGAGGACGCAGCCAGAAGTTAGTAGTCTGTAAGCTGCAAGAGAGTCCTTACGAGAACCCGATCATGCTGGCACCTTGATCTTGGACTTTCAGCCTCCAGAACTGTGAGAAATAAATTTCTGTTGTTCGTAAGCCATTCAGTTTACAATATTTTTTTTATAGCAGTCTGAATGGACAAAGACAGTATGTTTAAAAAACATTCACAGTTCATTCATTCATCCAGTCACTCACTCACTGAACCAAAGCTTAATGAGTTCAAACTATGTGCTAGCTCCTGGGCCACCTGCTAGGGATGGATGGCAAACAAGACATGGTTTTGCTAATAGAAGTGTCATAGGCTCTTCCTTGAATTTACCAGTCCAATCTGCAGTAGCAACCAAGCCATTGACACAATTTAGGGCAATATTTGAGACTGTTCTGGAAATAAAGTGGAGGTCTGGATCCATTCCCCAATGTGGAGGCTGCGGTTGTAAGAGTGAGACCACATGGAGATTCACATCATAATGGACTTAGAAAAGTTCAGAAGAAAACAAAAGAAAAAAACAGCAAATTCTTATGAAGAGGCAATTAAAAATATACTGCAGTTTGGAGACTGAGGGTGACATGATAGAAGTTTATAAAATTACAACAAGAGTGAATGAAATAACACAAAATGGTTAAAAGCAGATGCTCTGGTGCCAGATTGTCTGGGTTTAAGTGTTGACTCTGCTGCTTTCTAGTTTTGTGACCTTGGGCAAATTACTTACCCCATCTGTATTTCTGTTTTCTCATCTTTAAATTAAGTTAATAAAAAGTACTTATTTATAGATCGATGTGGCTGTGAAGATTTAAGTGAGTTAATGCATGTAAATCACTTACAGCAGTGCTTAGCACAGAACAAAACACTTAGTAATATGTTACCTATGATTATTTTTTCCCCAAATTCTAGATCTTTAAAATCAGTTAATATTCAATTATAAAGATAAAGTACATTAGGATGCACTTTGTTGTCTAAAGGAACTTCTTATACGTAGAAGTGGTACAGTCTGAACCTACTAGGAGATGCTGAGAATGTTAGATTAATTCTTTAGTGTTAGACCTGAAACAAGTCTTGAGGGGGTTTATGAATGCTTTGTGTGCATGTTTACCTTATAACTTTGCATCCCTCAGTAACACAGTTGGACCCAGCCTCCTGGGGTTGAGAAACTGGCACTGACAGCATATCGTAATGATAAAACATGATTGTTCAGTTTAGTGAAGGGGAAAATGTTAACAGTCTTTGATGTAGCAACACATAATAATAACAGGCCATCCGCCACAGAGGAGGGCATTGTTGGAGACCCAAGGCCAGTGAATGTTTTGTGTGTGTTATTTTCATAAAGAAAATAAGCTTACATCCATGGTCCACACACTTGGGCTGAGGCAAAATCTTCTTCTGAGAAAGAGCAGCAGATGTTACAAATAGGGGAGCAGTGAAGGGGAAGAAAAAACTGAAAGGGATCTGCTTGCCCAAATGAAGACAGGGAGCATATTAATTCCCCTAACCATCCAGTCACCTCTGTGTGATCAGTAGAGGCCAGAGTGAACCTTGAAAAGAGGTCTGAGGTCAATCATGCTTTGGCCATGCCATCCAGTGAAATTGCTTTACAGGCAAAAAAAAAAAAAAAAAGAAACAGGATTAAAAAACAAAACAGAGGATGGGCGTGGTGGCTCACGCCTGTAATCCCAGCACTTTGGGAGGCTGAGGTGGGTGGATCATGGGGTCAGGAGTTCGAGATTAGCCTGACCAACATGGTGAAACCCCGTCTCTACTAAAAATACAAAAATTAGCCAGGCATGGTGGTGAACGCCTTGTAGTCCCAGCTACTCAGGAGGCTGAGGCAGGAGAATTGCTTGATCTTGGGAGGTGTGGGTTGCAGTGAGCCAAGATCATGCCACTGCACTCCAGCCTGGGCAGCAGAGCAAGACTCCATCTCAAAAACAGAAAAGCAAAAAACAAACAAACAAAAAAACCAGAACCACCACAACAAAAAAATCCCAACCAGGATCCTTTCTTTAACTGAAATTTTACTTTGGAACCCCATGAATAAGACATATATCTATCCATAGCTATATCTGCATCTGTCAGGTGTGGAGGTGTGGAGGACAAGATTGTGGTCACAGAGGCTCCACTTCTATTGCCCCCATTTGCACTGATGTCTTTTACACTTTGTATATAAAGTTTTCAAAATCCAATGTGTATTTTAATCTTATGGCACATCTCAATTCAGACTAGCCATACTTCGAGTGGCCGACACGTGTGTCAAATGACCACCACACTGGAAAATATAGATACAGAGCCTTAAATGGCTCAGAGCCTTTTCCTGAGTCACAAACACACCTGCCCATGAATTTTGTAGGAAAGGACTGCAGGCCTCTTGTGTCCAAACTCATAGATAGTGGGACAAGCACATGGCCCTGCCTCTGTTTCCATCATTACAGTAGCCACTGTCTTAGTCCAGTTGTGCCACTATAACAAAATACCTGAGACTGGGGAAGTTGTAAGGAACAGAAATTTATCACTCACATGACTTCTGGAGGCTGGGAAGTCCAAGATCAAGGTGCCACCTGCAGGTTCACTGCCTGGTGAGGGTCCGGTCTCTGATTTCAAGATAGCACCTTGTTGCTGTGTCCCCACAGGGGAATGGAAGAAAACTAACTCACTCCCTGAAGCCCTTTTGTAATGGCCCTAATCCCTTCCATGAGGCTTCTGCCCTCATGACTTAACCACCTCCAAAAGGCCTCATCTCTTAATACTGTCACACTGGCGATTAAGTTTCAACATATATTTTGGGGGAACATCCAAACCATAGCAGCTCCTTCCTTCAGGGAACCCTTCTTATCAGCCCTTCCCTAGGCCTCGAGAGTGTTGTTGGATGTTTTGCCAGGCTGGTCTCAATGACCTCAAACACTTACCATGCCACTTTCCTATTCCTCAGCTTATTCCCCACTCCTTCTGGTATAATATCATCTTTATCCTGGATTATTTTTAAGTTTTCTCCAAGCCATTCTCTGCCTTAATTCTAGTACCTCCAGAAATCTACCTTGACCTTGAGGATTATTTTGAAGGCCCCACCTTCTGCCATTACCCTACACACTTAACCATTTAAGTGCACAAAAAAGAAGTAATTTAATTAATACATTTGCTAAATACTATCCATATTATATCTTATATGTTGGCCTCAGTTATCGTCATCTTTTGACTTTAACACATAGCACTTTGTGCTGAAACAGTCAATATTTTTCTTATGATGTTTGTGGGAACAAAGATATGCTCAATACAATCATGTTACAACATCCAAACTGAATGAAGATGCTTCACTGTTTCTTTGGGACTGAAACTAACATTAAGGCTCTGCTGCTGGTTATTGATATACAGATCAGATTTGTAGCCATTGGCTGACTAGCATTACGAATTTAAGTCTCAGGGCATTATATTTCAGTGTAAGTATTTTCACATTTATCACTCAAAAACAGGAACAGAATCACTTCTTCTTGTCCAAAAGATGTTCTGAAGAGTAGTGAATGGAAAAAAATTCCATCTATAATCTGATTTCTTTCACCAGTCTTATGACTTGAATATAAACTTGGAGATGCCTAACTTAAAAAATAACTACAACTTTGCTTATATTCATAATCTGGTAATTATTCCATGTTTCAGGTTTGATACATGATAAGGAATTTTGCCATCTTTCCCAATGTTTCAGCCTGGATGGCTTAGATTCTTAGTCAACTAAATTATAATAATCTACTACTTTGAAACTATAATAAAACAATCATCTCATTACAAGAGTTACATTTCTTTTTGAAATTACTTTTCCTTTTTGGGCCTGTGGGAAAAGCCGTTAAGAACTCTTCTGCAATTGTGTAAATCTATACTTTGGGCTTAGATATTGAGGCATTAGAAATGAATTCATCATTTATAGATCATACATACCTTTAAAGATAGGCACCTTATTTCCTAAAGCAAGTAAATTAATTTTTTTTTCCACTGAATGCCTTTTATCAGCAGGAGATCTTTTTTCCCCCCTGAGCGCTTGAATGAGTTCCCTTTTTCTTCTGAGTTGGGGTATTACCATTTTATGGATAAATGAAGACAGAGACTGGATGAACAGATATAACAGATAGAGTCAGAATCAGAACTTAGAACTCTCAAACTCTGAGTTAATGAAAAATTTTCCCATAATTGGCTATGTTTAGGGAAAGGTAAGCTTGCAGCCTTCCAGCTCCAGATAGATCAAGGGTAGAACCTCTGGGAAGTTCTTTTCTGACTTGTATAGAAATTACCCAGAACCCAAGTTTCCTGACCATAACCTGTTGATTTTCAAACATTTAAGAACCAAATGGTGTGCCCTAAGCACTCTGCTATTATCAGGAGGGTGAATGGATGTGTGTGTTGGTGTGTGGATGGAGAGAGGTGCAAACCAAAAATAAAATTCTAAGCCCCCCTTGCCCCCCCCTGCCCCGCCTTCCCAGGCAACCCTCTGAACGGACTAATTTGTCAACCAGGGCTCTTGTAAAATTTATCCTGAAAGACTGGTTCAGGCCACGAAGGGAAGTGAGGGTGGGACATGCCCCATTCATTATATATCAACCAACGGACTAATTTCTCAACCAGGGCTCCTGTAAAATTTATCCTGAAAGACTGGTTCAGGCCATGAGGGGAAGTGAGGGCGGGATGAGCCCTATTATATATCAACATGGACTTTAAGTCTGATAAGAAACATTTTACAACCTATTCTCTCTGAACCTGCTGCCTGGAGACTGCATCTGCATAATAAAACTTTGGTCCCCACAAGCTCGTATCTTAACCCATACATTCCTTTCTTTGATCTCAGGTCTTTAGACAAACTCAACCAATTGTCAACCAGAAAATGTTTAAATTTACCTATAGCCTGAAAGCCCATCCGCCCCTTAGAGTTGTCCAGCCTTTCTGGACCAAACCAATGTATTTCTTACATGTATTTGATTGATGTCTCATGCCTCCCTAAAATGTATAAAACCAAGCTGGACCCCAACCACCTTGGGCACGTGCTCAGGACCTCCTGAGGGCTGTGTCACAGGCCGTGGTCACTCATATTTGGCTCAGAATAAATCTCTTCAAATATTTTACAGAGTTTGACTCTTCGTCGACAGACGTTACACAAAATCCTCTCCTATGTAAGACTATCGGACGTGTACGTGATGCCCGTCGTAACACTGGTGTGAAAAGCTGGACTGGGGGGTATGTACCTGCATGTAAGTGGAGGTGCCCAAGGGGATTTCTCTTCACAGCTCATTGAGCATAGCTGACTTGCTAGCTATGGTCTGACACCTCCTGATTTCAGATCTGCCCTGAAAACAATGACATGAATATGCCCCTGCTACTCAGTATACTATTAGGCTTGGAGTCTGAAGTAGACCTCCAAACCCCATCCAATCAGGTAAGGGAGAAAAACGATAGCCCAACATTCCCTAGTGCTCATAATATTATTATTCCATTATTTCACTTTTTATCCCTTCTCTCACAGATAAAAAAAAGAAAAAGCTCTACTTCTTTAGGGTTCTTGGACGTAGACTCTCCACAGTTCATCTGGGGTTGTTCATCTCCACTTCTTTTTGTATCCCAGGGCAACTTTCCTGCAGTTTCCCTAATGAGAATATTTTCCGGACTAGGCATGGGGCGGCTTCCCCCGCCCCCTACTCTTCTCCCAGGACGGGAGCTGCGGCCAGCTACCTGGGGCCGGCCAAAGTCAGGGGAGCGGGGAGAGGCGGCGTCACCTCCTCCACGCTCCTCCGGCCCCATTCAATCTAGCTATTTGCACTCGGCTCTGGCTCTTTTCCGCCAGCTGCGGCTGTTCTAGAAGTGCCGGGCTGCCGGTCCTGGCCTCGGCAGGGGCCGTGCGGGACCGAGGGGTGGCGGCCGAGGCATGTGGGGCGGGTGGGTTGCGCGCGGCTGGCACGGCGCGGGGACCCAGCGCGTCAGGCGGGAAAGGGGGGCGGCGGCGGGCGCGTAGCGGGCCCCAGGACGCCCGGCCAGGGGATTGGCCTCTGCACCGCTGCTCAGGGCGCGTCCCTTGCCGCCTCTGGCGTCGACTCAAGCTTCCTCCTCCGAGCAGCCCTCAGTGGCGCCGCCTTAGTGCTCCGGGTCGAGCCCCGGGAGGGTTAGCCTGGGGACGGCAGGGGCGTGACCGGGGCGCGGAAGTAGGTGAGCAGCAGGGCGGCGCGCGGCGGTCAGGCCGGGACAGCCAGAGGGGCAGCGACATCTGCGGGCGGGCGGGAGGCGGACGCTTCCCGGGAGGAGCAGGGCCGTCGGGAGGACGCAGGCCGCATCGAGGCTGAAGGGCCTCCCTGTCCGGGACGGTCAGCTGCCAAGTTCGGGCCCTTAGCGCGTGGCCCCTGGGAGCGGAAGCATCACCCCTGGCTGCGCGCTCATGCTGGTCCTAGCGCAGAAGACCCGGCGAGGTCCGCGAATTTTGGCTTAGGGTTTGTCAAGTCACCTCGAGCGACTCGGAGAGAACCCGGCGTTCCCACTAGGGACGGTGATCTCAGTCTCTTTCCTTTAGAAAGTTACTCCGATACTTTTGATCATCCGTCCATAGTAAGGAGGAAAAATAGCGTGGTTTGTCCCCCGGTGAGGGAGTATTGGAGGATCCCGTCCAGTGGGAAGAGCCAGTTTTAGGGGAGCAGCGCGTCCAGCCCGCTGACGCTTCAACCTGGTAAAGGGTTAACTGCATCCTGCCGGTTCGGTTTACATGTAAATAGAGAGCAGCTGCTCCGCGCGGCCCTGGCTGGCTCTTTTAAGTTTTTGATTGGTTGCCAATGACATCACCGCCCGTGTTATAACACCGAGGACCCAGGGCAGCGTCGGATAAACCCTCCTTAAAGAGATGAGGCCACGCCTTCTTACCCGCCCCCTAGGCTGCCCATTGGTCGCGGGGCTCTGTGAGGTAGCGGTCGGCTTTCTCCGGATTCTTATTGGTCCAGCCCGCCGTCGGTCGGCGGCGAGTCCGCCCCCTCAGAACCTTACATTTACAGTGTAGCAAAAGAGAAAGTAACTATGTTGCTGCTGGAGATCAATGAAGCCAAGTGAATGGGGGCTGAATGTGCGAGTCCATAGCTGAAGCGGAGCGCCAGATGGTGGAGGAATACACTTATTTATGAAGTAAGTGGAAGTCACCGCGACTACTCCTGAGAGCCCGGGACTGGAGGGGGAGGATTGTAAGGCGGTGCTTGTGTGAGTGTGAGTGTGTTTGTGTGTGTGTATGTGTGTGTGTGAGAGAGAGACAGAGACAGAAAGAGATGCGATGCTGACGGAGGAGCTACAGCAGGTAGGGTTATAAGGTTCCGGCTGTTGGCTCCTGCTGCCCTGTACGTTTACTCTCTCTGCAGTCTACTTGGATTTGGGGCAAAGAAAAAAATGAGGTTTGTTGGGATGCCTTGCGGCAGTTTTAAATGCCCGGGGCTCATTAGTGCGCTGTGTGCCGAGGAGTGAAGAGGGGGCGGGGGGATGTTAAGTGCTCCAGGAGTGGGGAAGAAGCATTCTCTAACCACTTAATTTTCTCTCCAGCTCTTGCCTAGTGGTGGAAGGGAGAGGGGATAGCTCAGTATTTCTCTAGGAGATTTTCTGGGCCAGACTGGATGGTTTCACGGGCAGTATATACGCCCGACCCTCTGCTGCAGGGATGCAGGTCTCTCTATACACCCCGTGTGTGTGTGTGTGAGCCGTGAACTCTGTGTGGAGGTGGGGGTCCCAGCGTGTGTCTCTGTGAACACGCTTATGCGTCCCTCTCAAAAGAAATGGTATGTTGATCCTGGACGTGTCCTACCAGGTAACACAATAGCAAAGACTTTTACCGCTTGGTCCAACCGGGAAACAGTTATAGCTTCTGGAATAGTACTCGCTCCTCAGAAAAAATACTACGCAAGGGAAGGGGGGTTGACTCCTTCGCTCCCATCCAAAGGTGGGTGAGAGAAACCCGAGTCGTTGGAGATCTGCCGACGTGATGGGTGCGTGCCCCGGTGTGCGCTCGTGAGTGTGGATTCCGCCTGTGACACTTTGGTTCTGTGTCAGAGAATGGTGACGGTCGTGTGTAGACGGATGAGAATGGTGACGGTCGTGTGTAGACGATGATAGATGGCATTTTTCCTGATAGCTCTTAAAGTTCGTTTAGGTGAGCGTCTCTTGGCGTGGGGTTTGGTGTCTTTGCTATGTGCATGTCTAATAGAAGAAGAAGAGTTAGCAAGCCTGGGTTGTAGAGTGCCCCTGTGCCTACAGGAGGAAGGAGCCGTCTTTTTGCAGACACTTTTTGAAATCAGAGATTGATCCGGTGGGCAACAATTCACTGCCCCTTTCAACGAGTACAGGCTAATTGGGAGGTCCTCTTTACGGAATCAGTACCCTTGAAGGGGGGATATCTGTATGGGATTGAAACCTTATACAACGTGGCTGCCTCCCATTGAGAGAAGCTCTAGGATGCACAGTCTGTGCCAGCCAGGGAGATGAAGAGGGGAGGAGAGCCCAAGTTGTCCTTTCCAGGCAGGAATGAGGGTGGGGGTAGATGAGAGAGCAAAGAGTGATGGATTTGCCGGGGTTGGGGTTTCCAGGTTTCCAGATCTGGCTCCATGGCTTGAGATTTCGTTTTAGGACACCAGTTAGTAGTGAAAAGGGGAAATGCAGATTAATTTATAAGAGGCCAAAAGACAACATGTGAGGTTTTAATATGACTGTGTTGTGCTTTTCAAAGGACCCCAATAGAGAATGGAAGGCAAGAATAGCTCCAAGTTAAAGAGATTCACTTAAGGGGATTTGCAGAAAGTTGACATCCACCCTGATGTATATTTAGCTGCTGTACATTTCTGTGAACCATGCCAGTGCTCTTGGTTACCCCTTTGCCTTTGCAGCGAGTGAGGGAATTAAATGGCAAGCATGCAAGGGTGGACAAATGGGTCTTTCTCAGATGTTTGCAGTGTACTTGTGCCCAAGAGCTGAGGTTCAGAATAGATGCCTCTTAAGAGCCTCCCTTCTGTCTTCAGCTTTTCTAATTATTTGTGCTTGTACCTTCTCTACAGCTGAACTTTTATGTAGGTCCAGGAAAGTTTGTTCATTAACATTTACAACATTACATCCAAATTTAACCTTAGACTTAGCAACCAAATTGATTGGAGCCGTCAGGTTTGCATCCTCTTTGAATACATAAAAATGAATTTCAAGTTTTGATAATGGTATGATAAAGGGCAATTAGGACGACTTTGCTCAGAGGGATGCAAAGGTCTTTCCTAGGGATTGGATGAGACTGCCTTTTGTGTCATGTGACTTTATTCTTTCTTTCCCCCTTCCCCTTCTTTACAGACTGTCTTGAGTTCTTCTTGAATTGCCAGTTTTCAGCCTCCTCATGCCTCCGTCTCCTTTAGACGACAGGGTAGTAGTGGCACTATCTAGGCCCGTCCGACCTCAGGATCTCAACCTTTGTTTAGACTCTAGCTACCTTGGCTCTGCCACCCCAGGCAGTAACAGCCACCCTCCTGTCATCGCCACCACCGTTGTGTCCCTCAAGGCTGCGAATCTGACGTATATGCCCTCATCCAGCGGCTCTGCCCGCTCCCTGAATTGTGGATGCAGCAGTGCCAGCTGCTGCACTGTGGCAACCTACGACAAGGACAATCAGGCCCAAACCCAAGCCATTGCCGCTGGCACCACCACCACTGCCATCGGAACCTCTACCACCTGCCCTGCTAACCAGATGGTCAACAATAATGAGAATACAGGCTCTCTAAGTCCATCAAGTGGGGTGGGCAGCCCTGTGTCAGGGACCCCCAAGCAGCTAGCCAGCATCAAAATAATCTACCCCAATGACTTGGCAAAGAAGATGACCAAATGCAGCAAGAGTCACCTGCCAAGTCAGGGCCCTGTCATCATTGACTGCAGGCCCTTCATGGAGTACAACAAGAGTCACATCCAAGGAGCTGTCCACATTAACTGTGCCGATAAGATCAGCCGGCGGAGACTGCAGCAGGGCAAGATCACTGTCCTAGACTTGATTTCCTGTAGGGAAGGCAAGGACTCTTTCAAGAGGATCTTTTCCAAAGAAATTATAGTTTATGATGAGAATACCAATGAGCCAAGCCGAGTGATGCCCTCCCAGCCACTTCACATAGTCCTCGAGTCCCTGAAGAGAGAAGGCAAAGAACCTCTGGTGTTGAAAGGTAATGCCCCTGCTCCCTTCCCAAGCACGGTCCTGATTAGCCGGGTTCACTTTGGGTTTTCTCGTAGAAGTGACAGCATTCTCCTTACCCTGGCTACCAAAGACCAAAATAGACTTTATTCTTGTCTTCCCTTCTATGCTCTTTATTGTTTTGGTTTAGTAAGAAAAACCCAGCAGCACTGAACTGGAAGCCAGAAGATCTGGGTTCTACCCTTAATTCGGGTTCTAATTTGCATTGTGCAAGTCATTTCACCTCTCTGGGACTGTTTTCTCATCTTTCTAAAAAGGGGCTTTATACACACCAGATGGTATCTCAAGTCATGCCTGGTCTGCTAGCTCTATTCCAATCAATCACTAGGTGGAAAGTTATTGTCTCTCAGACTTGACCAATGTTGATGGAACAGAGGAAGGAGCAACTATGGTGAACTACAAGTAAACCTACAGGTACCGGTTCTTATTGTGGGAAATTCTTTCCCTTTCTCACCTTTCTGACCAGCTTGACTTTTATGTGGTTTATAAAGTGACCTTGAAGAAGGGCAGAGCTTCTTATTCTAAGGCCCCATATAAAGTATAAGTTCACCAATTATATCCATTCCTCTGCCAAGGCTCCAAGGGAACAGAGACGTTTTTATGAAACACTCCCTAACCCATTGTTTTTTCTGGCCTCACCTGACAACAGTTGGCATCATGGCTCCTCCCAAGATGGAGTAATGGGTCACTTGCCCCAGTATACTGAATGCAGAATAACTGAGATTAGCGGAACTGAGCTCCAGCAGAAGGAATTATTCACTCACTCTTCTCGGAGCACCTTCCATACCGTGTTGCCTAACCTTTCCAAGTAGCCTGCATCCTGTGCCCAGCCTAGTTGCACCTCTTTGCCCTCAGGTACTGACTTTTGGGGCACTGTATATCACTCTCATTCGGCATCTTTTACCTGGTGGTGGTAGTGAGAGATAGTCATCTTCTCTCTTCTCTCCTTTTGTGTTTTGAGCCAAGGTACACAGTTTCTGGGTCACATCTCCAACCAGTCTCCTAAAGTGTGTTTACCAAAGGTGTTGCTGAGTTTGAACACATTGCATATTTAAATTGCAATAGGCCATGTGGGTGAGCAAGTTAGTTATTTTGTCTCTATGGGACAGCTTTGCCATTCTCCTTCTTGTCTTCCCAGTGAGGCATTCTGCCTTTTGTTAAGCAGCATTCTGGGAACTATAATTCTGAATTCCATTGACACAATCTCCTCTTCCCACCCTCCACTCTCCTCAAACTTGCCCTCATGGGGCTACACTACCACAAAGGCACATCTCTCCTTAGGGCTGGTGGGGTTTGTGGGAAGGAGAACATGAAGGAATTGTATGTAGAGCGTTCCAGAAGCTTCTAGGCATTTCCTGGTGGTGGTGGTTGTGGTGGTGGGTTTTCTTGGGGTCACAAATATCTTCAGATTTCCTCCATATAGCTCTGTATTTTATTGTTTCTCTATTCTTGTTTGGTTGACTTTGAGTGATTCCCAGGATATTTACCCTGCTATTGTCTTACCATAATCTTGATGTGTCTGGCCTCTTACAAATGAGAAAATCCTACCAAGGAGTTTCCCATTTGTAATGGTTTGTCTTGGGGAGCAAAGAGGAGGATAGCCAATGATCATGATGAGCTCCTCTTTTCTCACGCAGAGCAGGTGTTCATGATAAAAAGCAAGTCTTTTGTGTCTTCATGATCTGAAGAGAGGAAACAACATGGATCAAGATGACCCTAGACCTCCTAATCATGGGGATGATTAGGAGTTGCAGACCCTACCCTCTATTTTGCAGTGGGTGGAGTTGTGGGTAGGGGTGACCCATTAGTCATTGAGAAGTGAATCTCCTGGGTGCTACTTGTGAAAGTGAGGTTCCTCTCTCCCTTTCCTGTGGATGCAGTTGAGATTTTGGATAGCCTAGACTTGTTCCTCAGTGTCAGAGTAAGATTGCCTCAATGGGGCGGGGCAGGACACACTGCTGACCTCACCACTGGGCGCCCTGGGCAGCCACTGCGAGGCCTCGTCATTTTCGAGTTGGTGAGACACCGCGGCAGTCGACTTGGAAGACGCTCTGGTGGTAGAGGTTAGATTATTTGTAGCTTTGGGGGCCTTTTCTTCAAATGTCTGGGAATTTCAATGAAAATATGTAGTTCAGGAGTGAAGGGGTCTATATTCTGCTTTATAATTATCATTGTCATTTTGGTATCTTTTGGGAGAATGGCCTAAATTTGGGACCAAGATGGAAAAGAAGGGAAAGGAGTGGGTCAATATTAGAATGCCCTTCATTATCCTTTCAACTTGGTAAACCAGAGATTAATACCATAGCACCATTGTGGTGAAAGACAGGGTGGGCATTCCCCAAAGGCATGACCAGCAGACTTCTCCCAGATTCTTGAGTGGGTCAAGCAGACCATTCTGGTCTGGCTTCTCCTCTCACATTTATTTGAGTAATCCAATCCCCTCCCTTGGTGATAAGATTGTATTTCAGCAAGAGTGGTAGTGGTACCATTTCAGAAAGAGTAATTTTTGCAGGGAAGTTGGTGGGAGCAGGGGCATAGTTAGAACATAAGGAGGAAACTTCTAAAGGCTTGTTAGTTTATTTTCAGAGATTTCAGTACAATCTTGGGTAATTTATGGCTGGCCCATCTGATGCTCTGGTTTATGTTTGTAAACACTGGTTGCTACCCTCCCTGTCCAAGCTCCTTGTCCCCCTGTCTCCATGCCATACTCTCCATTTTTGGTGCTGTCTGTCAAGTAGAGCGGCTGCTAACTTGCCATTTTAGTAATGCTGTGTCAGGTTGGGAAGAAACCGATCAGAGGCATGGCAGCCCCTGGGATTAAGTTACTGTTCTAATTTACAGTGCCCTCCCTGTTGTGACCTATGTTAGAATCTATGTTTTAGTCTCATCTTCTGAAGAATAAATGGCATCAGACCTGTGCTTCTCTTCAACTTCGTGAAAATGATCCAAATGAATAAATATTTAGGGATTTGTGAGGTCTTTGAAAGAATTATATTGTTTTACTCAAAGCTGAATTTTAATCAACTAAAACTTGCTTTCTAGTCAAACTGAATAAGAAAGCTAAACAATTCTAGACCATCCATAATGAGAGCTACTGTTTTTGGTATAAAGTTTTTCAGGCTCCCTTTCTTTTCAGTAAAGCTGGGTTTTGTCATTTACTTAGGTAAGAAGAAATAGTCTACTGCACCTTTTTCTTAAAGACAGTATATGCCTTCAAAAATGTTATTATAAACATTTTCAAGCATATAGAAAAGCAGAAAAGTGTGTAATGAACATCCATATACCTATCAACCAGATTAAACAATTATATTTTTCCTATTTGCTTTCTCTTTTCCGTTGAAATATTTAAAAATATAATATAGATAATGTTTTAATGTATTTAAGTATGTTTAATGTGTAACTTAATGTTTCAAATTCAATAAAGCTGGAAATATTTTATAGTATACTATGAACAATATTTTCACTCGTAAACACTTGAGTGTCATGTACCCATTTTTAAGAGCTTTTCAACTTAGAATCCCTCAGTGACTGACTGGCAGTCAGGTCTACAGAGAAGCTTTCCTCCCTGGCAGTGGGAGGGCTCCAGGTGCCTCCTTGGGGTCTGTGTGTCCCCCTTCCTCCCTGGTATGTCAGAGCCCATGCCTGTACTTGCTCTATGCTGTTGTAAAACAAAGAATGACCAACTGCTACAATCTTTATAGGACTGCTCTGTACCAAAGGCCTTTACTGGGGAATGAGAGAAGAAGAGGGAAATGGTTTAAAAGGATGATCCACGGGGAGGATTTGATCATGCAGGCAGTTAGGCCTTTATACTATAAAACTTCATCACTCCTTAGAATTGAACACCATAGATTGCACACTTTTCCCTAGTTGAAAAGAATTCTGAAATATACTCTTGTTGGCAATGTAGAGTTCTATGACAAAGTGGATGGCTAGGCTCAGAAATCAGAGACCTGTGAAAAATATTCTGTTTCTGCCCTTTTTTGGGGGGTGGGGTGGGGAAGGGAATAAAAGTCTCCCCTTTTCTCTCAGAGATGTTATGAGGATTTCAAAAAATATCTGAAATAAAGACATATCTACATTCACAAATGTGCTGTTGTTATTCTGAGCCTCTGGTTAACATCCAAGGCTAAAATGTCAAACATTAGCCTTGTAGCGAATGATGGAGAAATCAAGGCAGAATTTTGGATCTAGTCAGCCTGAATGCTAGTCTTGGCATTCTCCCCTCTAACTAGGTATGTGCCCTTGGGGAAGGAACTAAATCCTTCAGTTCCTTAGTTACCTCATTAACAAAAAGAGGATATAACAATAGCTATCTCAAAGTGTTAGTTTCTGAAATAAATGAATTAATGTGTGTAAAGTGTTCAGAACTTTACACACATACAGGGTAAGCACTCCATAAATATGGTAGAATGTTGTTATTGATATTGATTGAAAGGAAATAATAGTGCCAGTAAAAAGGCAAACTTTGTTCCTAAGGAGTACAAATAACAAGCTAGGTATAGTAGAGTGTGTGTGTTGCTATGGCCTAAAAATAACTTGGTGACTGTTAACTAATTTAAGTAGCATAGAGTTGGAGTGCCAAGTAATTGCAAAAACATATTGGGCCAGGAGGCTGGAGTAATTTGGGTATATCCAGAATTATTTGTTTTAGGGAAATCTGTAAAAACATGATAATAATTCTGTCCAAATAATGTCCCATAACAAAAGCATAAAACTTTTTAGCTTTGCTTTTTGTTGCCTCTCATCATCTCATCAGGAGGATTTATTTTTGGAATAAGGATTGTGGACTGACTATAAAAGGGTAGATGGAAGGAGGGGTGTGCTGGTTCCTGAGCCTGGGGTTGTGATGAGTTAGAATGTGAAGGAAAAAGGAGGGAAGGAGTTGAATGGCCTGCTCCTGTCTTTCAGGAAGTCCTGAAACTTCTTTCTGAACTGCTGCACAGTTAGTTGGCTGTCCTCTTTCTGAGCTTTTGGGTACACTCTCCTGCTTCCTAATTTAAGTGTAGGTGAACAGATAATAGAAATGAACTCTCTCTCCCAGCCATGTTCTTGCTTCATCTGTTCCTCATTCACGATGTGCTCAGCAGAGTGAAATTTTGCTCACTTACACCTGGGTTCAAATCTAGGCATTTCCATTGACCAACTGTATGCCTTTAGGCAAATCAGGATCTCTCAGAGGCCAGGTTTTCTTCATTGTAAAACAGGGACAGCTCCAGCATCCTAGGATGAAACAAGGTAATATAAAGTACCTGGCATTTGATGGCTGTCAATAAATCAAGCCTCTGGACTCTGCTCTCCTACTCTCATGCCCTAATGTAAGAACCTCTTACATTGCAGGGGCAGGGGTGTTGGGGAGGATGGGCAAGTCCTTCTAAGGACAGTACTGTGGGAGCTTGTTAAGTATGAATACTCTTGCCCTTACCAATTCAGAACAGTTAACTTAATAATCCAGCTTGTCATGGACAAGTTCAAGAAACTCCTCTCCTGGCAATAGTGGACACGATTTCACATTAGAAAAAGCAAAGCAGGGGAAGGAAACTGAATAGGTAAAGCACTTTGCCTATTTCTTTTTTCAAAACACAATGTGTATAGGAGAAAGGAGAAGGGAGAATGGTGAATATGTACACTTTTCTACTTGGTCCTTTGGGCAAACCCATCTGAAGGTCTGACAAAATTACGGGAGCAGAAAAACTTTCCATCACATACTCCTGGTGCATACACCCTCAGGGACTAAGTGGGAGCTTTTGACCAGTAGCAAAGATCTAGTTCCTTAAACCCTGCATTATCAGAAGCCAGAACCTCCAAGCCCCAGCATTGCTGAAGAGCAGTTTGGGCATGACTGGGTGATATATCGGAGTGCTTAGGCAGTTTAATTCAAGTTGGTTGAAAAAGATAGACTACATACTAAGGAGAGAAATTCTAGTTCCAGGAAAGGTCATCTCACCTTTTTGGAACTAAAGAATCCCAGCTTCGAGAAGAGCAAGGAACTTTAGAGGGCCCCTAATCCAGTAGTTTTCACTGCAGGCTGTTCATTGGTATCACCTGAAGGTGATTTATAACCTATGATGCCCAGTTCCTGTGTCCAGAAAGCCTGATTAAATTGGTCTGGGGTGCAGCCTGCACATCAAGATTTTTTTAAAGCTCCCAAAGTGATTCTAACAGGCAGCAAAGTTTGAGAAGCATTGATTGAGTCCAGTATTCTTATTATGCCACTGCAGGAAAGGGGCTTGTCCAAGGTCACATGCATGATTAATTTTAGAGATTTGGTCCTTAATGTTAAAGTAGGTCTTGCCAGGTTCAACAGATTCAATAGATATCAACAGACTGGAGGTATTCATATGTATTATTATTTAATAATAACAGAATCTAATATATAGCATAAAAGATAAGATTTTTGAGTACTGATGCCTTTTTTCTTGAATTTTGAGATTTCAGTTCAGAACTAAAAAGACCGAAGTCTGAGGACTTTCAAAACCAGCAGTTCATGGTCTATATATTTACCTGGATATTAGAATATGGACCAAATATTAATGTTGATTTAATCTCTTCATCTAGGGAATCTAGTGGTTTCAGCTCTTAACAGCTGTCAAAACAGCTATCAAAGAAGCCCAACCATCTTAGGCTTCTAGGGACTTTTTGGTAGGTGGTCTCCACAGCTGTACAAACTTGTGGGTAGAGGAGATTCATTTGTTTGTTCAATAAATATTGTTGAATGCCTTTGGTGTGCTAGGCACTAATCTGCAGGCTGGGCAATCTGCATCACAATGCTTATCATTCAAATGCAAGAAAGACAACATATATGGATGGGACCAGTCTTCCAGATCCTTTCCATCTTGGAAATTGTGTTCGTGTTTCTATTCTTCATTTTCTTCTGCCACACAATCTTATTTAGGGAGGGTTTCATCTTCACGAAATTTTGTTATCCTGTGAAGCACATGTTTGTACTTTTTTTTTCTTTTTCTTTTTTAAGAAATAGCCGGCTGGGTGTGGTGGCTCATGCCTGTAATCCCAGCACTTTGGGAGGCTGAGGCAGATGGATCATGAGGTCAAGAGATTGAGACCATTCTGGCCAACATGGTGAAACCCCGTCTCTACTAAAAATACAAAAATTAGCTGGGCATGGTGGTGCGTGCCTGTAGTCCCAGCTACTCGGGAGGCTGAGGCAGGAGAATTGCTTGAACCCGGGAGGCAGAGGTTGGAGTGAGCCAAGATCGCGCCACTGCACTCCAGCCTGGCGACAGTGAGACTCTGTCTCAAAAAAAAAAAAAAAAAGAAAAGAAAAAATGAAATAGCCTAGCCTTTTCTAAATATGTCATGGGTCAATAGGATTTCTTTCCAATGTCTTGATCTGAAAATAAATGATTGGTTGGTTTTTAATGAAAAATAAATATTTATGCCCTCTGTGCCTCAAAAGCTCAGGGCTGACAAGTCTCCTCTGTGTGGCAGAGTGAAACTTTGTAATTTGGACCCCCCTAATTTTGTACATGTTGATGATAGGAATAAGGGCTTCGTTTATTTTCACTGCATGCTGTCTATGGAAAGAGGATGTGCTAAGCAAACAAGCATTGTAAACAATATTTCAGAGGCAAGGTTTTGGCCTGCTTTAAAAAAAAATGTTTGCAAGTACAATTAAAAACCAGTATAAGGGACAAGGGTGGGATGAAAACATGTCTCTAAGATTTCAAAGCCTGTGTTATTTCCCCTAAATCCCCTTCAAGGAAGATTTGAATCCCTCTTCAACAAATTTTCATTGATTGTGTTTCTATTATATATACTGTAGACTCTATATTCATGAGTGTAATCATACTAATTCAGAAAAATATAGGAAGAGAAAATGAGTATGACCTGTAGCCTGAATTTCATTGTAAAAGATTTAAAAATATACATTTTATATTAAAATTGATGTAATCTTTTAATTATGAAGACTTTGATTCTTTCGATGTTTTCATCCATAACCCAAGAGCGAGATCTTGGCATCAGTTTTTCCCAGGTTATGTCTACATCATCTATTATTACTTAAAAGTTGGAGTTACATATATAGATATATAGAGAGATATAGATATATGTAATTTTTTTCATTCCAGTCCCCCACCCAAGCAAGACCCATATTTTATGTAACTTAAAAGTAAAGAAAAGAAACCTTGAGCATGTTTTCGGATAAGGAAATGAGCTGTGCAGGCCTAGTACTTTCATATAAGATAAAGGCTATTACCCTGTGCTCTGAATCTGGCAAAGTAGAGAATCACTTACAGAAAGAAAAGGATTTGTGGATGCATCAAATTATCTGCGTTGCCCTTAATGTTTTATGTGTGGTAAAGGCCTACTAAGGCCACCGCCCCCAACCCTGGCTCCCTGACTTGAATTTCATAGAACACAAAACAAAGCGCAACTCTTCCTGAGTGCTTCCACAACGGGATTTTGCTTTCTTGCCTTACTACTTCAGAATGGACCACCGTCAGGCATCTGTTGTCCATTGCACACATCAAGTAAACAGATTAAACTGCCTGAGCCAGGGGGTCGCATCAGGCCTGTCCTCCCTTTGAGGAGCTTAAACCTCTCATGTTATAATGCGAACTCGACTGAGGTAAGGAAGCAGTCACCATTTTGCATCAGAACATCACTATCTGGTTCCTTAATATCTTATATTTATTTTATGGAAGAAATAATCTCGCATTCTTTGTATCACAGCCCTGAGCTTCACTACCATTGAGCTAAATATTACCAGCTGTTGCTACTGGCAAGAGAGAAGCAAAAAACAAATTGAAAGGAGAAAGAGGAGGGGTGGGGGAGTAGACAGAAAAGAATAACATGAGGGTTGAGGGTCTTAGGGTGACAGCAACATATCTTCTAGCTCCCAGACCTGAGTTCTGGGCTCCAGTATTGAAGACTGTGAGTCATTTTCTTCAATCATTACAGTGTTTCTTCCTGTCTTAAAATAATAAGACTAGACACAAACTTCTAAGAGGGCCTTCCCTGAAGAGATAGGGAACATTTTATATTGTTTCTTTTAATTTCTATTTTTATTAAAATGCTATGTTTTTATGATAAGACTTTAAAGGAATGGGTTTTATGGTTCTTATGAGGTGATATTTTAATCTGCCAGCAGAACATCAGTTAATCACATAGAACTACTCTGGCTCTGTGACCAACCTATCATCCCTGAAATTAGAAAATTATTTTCCAGATAGTTTGGAAGAAAAAAAAGTTAAAAGCTATTGAATGCTTTCTAGATGCTGGGCATTGGGCTGTCATATATGTGTCTTATTTAGTTCTCAGAGAAGCTCTGTGAGTGTCATTTTATATCCTGACTTTTATAGCTAAGGAATCTGAGGAACAGATTAAATATTTTCTCCCTTGTTATTAACTAGTGAATGAGAGAATAAGGATTGAAATCCAGTTCTTATGATTTCAAAGCCCAAATTCTTTTCAGGCTGGCCATATCTATTTGCAAGTTTCATTCCTTATGGTGGCTTTAGTTGTGCTTTACCTCTGTGGTGCCTTAGTTATAATGCCATATTCCTTTCCCCATTTTTCTTGTATATCCTCAAATAAAAATTCCATTGCTAAGGTGAGTAGCCTATTCTGTGTCCTTAGAGTAGACTGGCTTCCCAGTAACCTTGCCTCAAATTATATCCCAGCTTTTGGATACTTTAAATTTTGGTCATGACAGTTTTTTAAGGAATAACAATTTGAGCAAAACAAACTTTTGAAAACTGTGATAATACTAACATATATGAAGTATTTCTTACATGCCAGACTGTATGCTACAAGTGTTATGTCTCATGATCACGTTCCAATTTACATACGAGAGACTGAAACTCGGAGAGGTTCAGGCACTTGTCCAGCATTCAGCTGGTGCCTAGTGGATCCTGGGTGTAGCTCTGGTATACTTCTGCTCAGTGTGCTTTTGATATCTGGAACCTTAGAATTCATTCTCCTAGTAGCCTGTGGATAGAAGGATGATATTTCCTGCTTTTGCACATATTAATAAACCCACTTTCTGGACTAGGAAGTAGATGAGTAAAGGTAAAGAAAAGTACAAGTACAAAGTTAGGTATAATGAACAAGAAAGAATCTGTGATGAGTATGATGACTACATCCTAAAGACTCTAATGCCAAAGGTATTTGATTGTTTATGCTTTATATTCATTATCTGTCCTATTAGCGTAGATGATAATGAAAACTATAGATTGTTTTCCCTCAAGTATGTGAAGAAAGAATCTCTAGTAGGTTATGATTGCCCTTTGGGAAGGTTAGTTATCAGGGATAAGTGAACAGATCCTATCAAACCATTTACTGTTTAGTTTCTCTCCTCTCCTTTCCTAATCTTTCTTATCTCTGTTCTTTCCTTCTACAGTCTAAGCCTACAAATATAGCTCAGGTAATCTGGGGGTATGGCAAGGACAGCCCCTGGGAAAAATAATAATGAACACATTTGAAGGACAGCAGGATGGACGCCTTGGAATCCTGTGTTAGGGGCGGCATTCAGAGAGGCAGAATCTGTCTTCTGACAGAGCACCCAGTTTCACACAGTGAAAGTGTGTGACTGTCCTCTCAGATGTCAACTGTAAGGTTTCATCACTGTCTAAGTTCATTTTATGCTGCTAAAACAGAATACCTGAGATTGAGTAATCTATAAAGAACCGTAGGTTATTTGGCTTATGGTTCTGGAAGCTGTGCAGTACAAGAGCAGGGTGCCAACATCTGGCAAGGGTCAGCCCATAGTGGAGGGCATCACATGATGAGCAAGTGTGCAAGACAGTGAGAAAATGGAGGCTAAGAGTTCATCCTTTTTATTAGGACCCACCCCTGTGATAACCCACTCCATGGAATGGCCATGCAATTATGGTCTTAATCCACTCTTGAGGGTGGAGCCCTCATGACCTAATCACCTCTTAAAGGTCCCATCTTTTAATACTGCTACAGTGACAATTAAGTTTTCAATACATGAACTTTGGGGGACATATTCAAACCATAGCAGTAAGGTCACCCCAAACACTCAGGTCCTCCAGTGAGAGGGGAAGGGAGGGGGACATGGGTGATCAAGGTGGCAGAATTAGTGAATGGAGAACAAAATTTAAAAATCTGAGCATTTTTTATTCTGAAATATAAAAGTAATCAATTTTAAGAAAGCTTAAAATAAATTCAAGGAGATTAACTTCATTGATCATAAGTTCTCACATTTACATGGCAAGGTGAGTTTTCTGAACCACAACAACCCCAGGATGACTTTAGAGATGTTGAAAAACCACAGAGTTACAGTCCATGGCACAGCAAGCATTCACTTACTCTATGCTGAATTAGAAAGGAAGGACATTTTTCAAGGAACTTGGTGCCACAGAATTGTAAGAGATGTTATCAAGCATTTGATCTAACCATCCCATTTTACAGACATAGAAACTGATTACTTATCCAAGAGGATATAAATAGCTAGTAGCAGTACTGGCATAGGATTCATGTTTCCTAACTCTCAGTTTAGGGTGTTTAAAAGCCCAACCAGTATATAATCCTTTGGATTAGTATCTGAGTTGTTGTTAAATAAGCAAATCTTGTGGGTTCAAGTATTCAGCCAGGTCATTCCATAATTTTTCTCATTACCTTTCTTAGGAGCGTATTTAGTGACTGATTGAATGAGCCGGCTGATGCTCCCTTATATTTGTATGCAGTTTATATATTTTCTTGCGAAGGGAGTATAGTTTGGAGGTTAAGGGCACAGATTCTGGAACCAGGCTGCTGAGTTTGAATTCTGGTTTTGCCAATTATTATAATTTTGGACAAATTCACTTTTCTGTGCCTCTGTTTGCTTGTCTATAAAATGGGAAGGGTAATGGCTCTTTTCTCATGGGCTCAGTTGAGAATTAGATAACATATATAGAAGTGCTTTGAACAATAACTAATGCATACTAGCTAACATTTATTAAAAATCAACCATAATTATAATATTGAATCTCTACAATAATAATTCATAATCTGCTTATATTCAACTGATATATGAGTGGTATAGTTCAGTAAAATGCTTTGATGTCACCACTAATGCAATACAAGTAGGAAATACTTTTCTGATGCTTGGTAGATCTTTTTGTTTAAAAGTTTGGAAAAACCCAGTGTTTCTTGTGGGGTGGATAGATAACTATGTAGGGTTTTTTTTTTCCCTGAAATAGTGCTGTGCTGAAAAATTATATGCTATTTCTGTGTAAGGAAATCTTATAAAAGTCTTAGCAGAAACACTTTATGTATACTTATTGTTAAGATATTAAGAACATTTTAGAAAGAAAAACATAATATTACTAATCCTGCCCTGACTGGCCTAGTTTCATTTTTATGTTTCTTTTTGTTCTCTACCCATATATGTGCATGTTTTTCAGGGTTTCTCACATAGAAACTGAAATTCATTTTCACTTTATATTGCATGTACTTTTGCTTCCTGTGTTGTCATCATAGATTTTCTTCTTTAATGCTGTAACCTGTCTTATTACCACATTTTACTTACTTGCCTATTAATATAAATTAAGATTGTTTCCAAGGTTTTGGTATGACAAAAGAAACCTCTCGAGGGAAACCGTTGTTTGAAATTTTCTCCACCTTCCCACCCAACTGCACTCCCCATTTAGAGAAATGGGTACTAGCTGCCATTTTGGGTGCTAGTTGCCAGTTTGAGTTTATTTTTCCCCCCAATTCTCTTTCACTTTTTAACTTCTGCTTTTCTTTCCTGAGTGTAAGATCCAACTACCTATCAAAGTTGTGAGTTTTTAGGGACATCTTTATCCTTGACCACAGGTCTGATACTGATCCTGAATGTGTGTGTTTACCACATGTCCTGTAAGGCACATATTGCAGATCTTGGACCTCTTTGGTGGATAGAGTGAGGACATGTGGAAGCCCCACTCAGCGCTATTAAATATCAGAAGCTATTGTGGAAGTGAATGATCTGGCAAGGCTAACAACGGCTCCTTGTTTCATAAATATGAGTCACTCCCAGTTTTACACTGTAGATAAAACACTCTGAAAGGGACAATAAAAACAGCAAGAGGTAGACTTAGTGAGATGCTGAGTAGATGTGTTTGTGTCTCCCTTCCTCCCAACTTTTCTAAATCCTGAGGTTTTAGTGCAGTGCTGAAGTTTTCTAGGGGCTTAAGCAAACACAGGCAGCAAAAACACATCAGAATGGAAAGATAATTCCCATCAGTTCTTTTTGCCAAATTGAGGTAAAGTGCCGTTTAAATAGGAGATAATTCTTTGACAGATAATTAGCTTGTCTTCCTTGATAAAATATGTGAATTGGTTGAGTTTATTATAATTAATTTTGCATATTATGTAAAAATCTATTCATGTACACTTACTAGGTGAATCTCTTAATTCCTACCTTGAGGATGGCTAGAAAGCCCCATTTCTGCTCCAGTGAGAATAGAAAGAACTGGATGAATGCTGTGGTTATGGAGTCCAGGAAGCCCTCTCTTACAAAGATAGGGAGGAGCTGAATGTGGGATATCATTATTAAAAGACGCAGAGACTTCATATTAATATATGCATTTATTAAAACAAACTTTGAGAACACTTAGGCCTGAGAATGAGATGCTACAAAGTTGCCTGAATAATTACCTTGAAATCAATCTCTTGCTAGTGACATTCTTCTGGCTTCCCAATGTGGAGCTTTTTCCAGGGAGTGGAGTGAGTGATTGGCTGGGTGTAGCTAGCTGTTGGCTGGGCAGTGGCTGTGGGAGGTAGCCTGAGAGGGCATGGAACAGTTGCTCAATGACTCAGTGAGTCAAAGCTCCTCTCTGCAGTTTTTCTTCCCCCGACTCCTTAAGACATTCTGAGCTCCTTCAGGCATCCGCATGTATCTGCACACTGCTTTTGGGGTGTCTTTTCTCATTCAAAGCTATTGTCATGGCTACTTGATTTGGCTCATATTAAAACCTGCACTGGAGATGTGGGAGTGCTGAAATAAAAGAGCATGCTGTAGTTAATCGATCAGACAGCCTCTCTTCTCCAAGTTGAAGTGTTTCTTTTCCTGAAAAGAGAGTGGCTATTTGATGTTCCATGGGAGCCGAATGACTTCCTGGTGTAGTGTGGCTTATAGCACCTTAGATTTTAGTCATTGGTCACTACCTCTCCATGTGCATGCACACACATTCACATGCAAACAAACACACATTTTAGTTAACATTTGTAGAATGGGAACAATTATGACACTGAGCATTAACTCATTTAATGGGGATAGCAATCGTATTAAATCTGTCTGCAGTGTCCAATATAGTAGCCTTGCTGCAAGCCAAATGTGGCCATTGAGCACTTGAAATGGGGCCAGTCCAAACAGAGATGTGCTGTAGGTGTAAAATATATACTAGATTTCAAGACTTTATATAGAAAATAATGTAAAATATTTCATTAGTAATTGTTTTAATATTGACTCTTGAAATGATAATATTTGCACATGTTAAAAAAAATATATTAGCAATATTTTACCTGTTTGTTTTTACTTTCTTGAATGCAGCCACTAGAAAAAAATTCTTGTTATTATAGCAGCCTGAATTCCATGTCTATCAAATGTTGCCGATCTCAATGTGGTAATAACAGTATTATTATCCCCACTTTTTAGATGAGGCAACTGAGGCTGAGAGAGGTTAGGTAAGTTGCCCAAGGTCTCACAGCACAATGCCAAATTCAGACCCGCCTGACTCCAGAGCCCACTCTCTTCATCACTAAGAAACTGTTGTATAATAGAGAATTTGTCTGGCCGTTGTCCTCAGTTCCTGGGAAATAATTTCTAAACCCTTGGAACTCCCCGAGTGTTAGGAGTGTCTTTGTTATGCATGATGAGCCCCTTGGATCACACCTGTGTTTATGCTAATGCGATGACTCAGGATAAGAGTTTGTCATCAGAAAGACATCCACATGATTAGAAAGTCAGGGCTTTGTATTAGTTCATCTTCTTTAGCAGAGGAGAGTGGGACTGAAGATTGAGTTCAATCACAAGGCCAATAATTTAATTAATTATGCCTAAGTAATGGAACCCCAATAAAAACTCTGGACACCAAAGCTCAGTTAAACTTCCTAGTGAACACATTGCTGTGTCAGCAGGGTAATGTGTCCTGATCTCACAAGGAGAGGGCCTAGAAGCTCCATATGCAGGACCCTCCCAGATATTGCCCTGTATGTGTCTTCATCTGGCTCTTCCTGATTTGTAGCTTTTATAATAAAAACTATCATCATAAAGATAGGGCTTGTGTTCTGTGAGTCATTCTAGTGAATTATCAAGCCTGAAGCATTGTAGAAGCCACAGAATTTATAACCAGCTGGTTAGAAGTGTGGGTGGCCTGGGAACCCCTGAACCTGTGGCTAGCATCTGGAAGTGAAGGCATTCTTATTTGAGACTGTGGCCTTAACTTGTGGAGTCTGCACTGACTCTGCTTAGTCAGTTTCAGAATTATATTGCAGTATTGCAAGAATAGACTGCCTTTTATTTGGATGTATGTATTAGGAGAACAGCAGCTGAGACAGCTAAGTGCTGCAGCTTAACTTGCTTATCTCTGTAACACCATTTCCTTGGTGACAATGGCCATTTGCATTCTAGACTTGGAAAATGACTCAGCCTTTGAGCAACTGCTTTTGCCCACTAGGATCAGTTGGGAGGCAGGCAGGCCTCTGAGACCTTCACATTCAAAACCCTTCAGGCTGTAATCTCTGGGGCCTATTTCGTCTCCCAGCTGGCATCATGTTAGTGGTGGTGACAAACATATGTGTTGGCCCCTCTTTGATACCAGGGATTCTTAAGTATTGGTTTTGGGATTGAGATCTTCATGGGAAGCTGACACAGGGTGATACTATGGGTAAGGAGTATTTTGATTTTTGTTGTGTTTTTTAATCATTTGCCTTGTCTGGAATTACGCTTTTGTGGTATGTCCTATTACATTTCATAAACAAGGTATTTAGTTCAATTGTTGTTTTTTCTTTTGGGGCTTTTGTTTGGATTTTTAAGCCAAGATCCATGCGTTTTATTTATTTTGGTTTAGTTTCTTCATCCCTGCTTAAAATAGACACTGCCTCTTGTCTGTGGTCCTGGTAACCACTACTCTTCTGTTTCCTGCTCAGGCCTGGCCCATGTTCTGTAAGGCCCTCTTAGGTCACCAGCTCCTAGAAAGTTGACTCCTATGAGTATCTCTTGGGGCCACCTTAGAATGCAGATTTCTAAGAAAAGTCCAACATAAACTCTGCAGTTATTGGGAGGAAAGTTTCCTTCACCAGTGAAAACCAGGAATAAAACAAGATTTTGGAATGTATAAAAGAGGCCTCTTTCAAAAAGAAATCAATATGACTTGTTTGTTTCTAACATGGGCCAGCCCTGGGCACTTTTCATCTGCCATCACACCAGGCCTGCTCTTCAGAGGTGTTCAGCTTTAAGACTACGGACAGTTCACACCAGATAACTATGAGGCAGTGTTCTCTGCTACTCAATGACCATGGAAGTCTCAGTCCCAGTTTCTGAGAGGGGAAGAGCAAATTCATCAGAACCAACTGAAGAGGTACAGAACATGAGGCATTCACTTCTCACACAGTCCCTGAGAATCTCACCTTCCAGAATACCAGAGGCTTCAAGGCCCTTTTTTTTACCTTTCAAGAGCATTACAGCATGCTATTGCTCTTTGAGAGATCTAGGGCTGTAACAGCCCTTATTTTTAGAAAAGAGAGAACTCCTGTGTTTGAAGAAATAGCTCTTATGATATGATCATGTGGTTTCACATGGTCTTAAGGTCAAGTAACTTGCCCAAAGGTGCACAGTTATTAAGAGGGATAAGAGGAACCCCAAATTACTGATTTCAGATCCAGAGTTGTATCCCTTCAAAAGGAGATAGAAGAAACAGGGCCACCCGGAGGTGGTGAAGATACTGTCAGAATCATCTGTTACTGCTTACCACATCTAAGTGAGAGGGTCAACAAGCTCTTGAGAGGGCCTACCTAGATCTTAGCTTGTGTATACCCTATACTGAGCACTGTGCCCCCATTTCATATTTAGTGCTTAATAAATGTATATTAAACTGAATTAAGGGCCCCTCCTGCTGCTCAGTGACATCCCTCAGGGTGAGTTTCCCTCCTGAGCCTTCTTTTCTCTTTCATGACTACCTTCCATCCATCTCTACCATTCATCACTCATATAGAATGTCCAAGAAGTAGGGGCGAGGAGAGAGGAGAAGGGGTAAGAGGCCACCAAGTGTTATTTGCCTTGGATCTCAGCCCCCCCGGAAGTGCCCATTTGTCACATTTAAGGGAGGCCCAGCACCCCTGTAAATTGCCTTTTCCTCATAAGTCTAGTCAGCCCTCCTTCCCAGCCTTGAAATGCCAGGATTTCTAAATCCTGGTGCTGAATTCACCTGGCCAGTCCTGCACCTGACTGTGTGAGTTACAGCTGGATGGCATTGTTCAGATCAATCTTCAGTGTGTTCTGAAAATGTTTCTTCTGCCAGTCCTGTCACTGAATTTCCCTAAAGTTCCTTCCTCCTTTCCCTCATTAGATTTCTCTTTGGGGACTATTTTTTCAATCAAATCTCGCAAATCCATAGCATAATGCTGAACAGCATATAATAGATGCTTTACAATAAACTGGCCCTATCTCATCTCATTCCAATGTTCACTGAATCTAAAAATATTTAATGAGCACTTACTATATACAATTCAGATGCTAAACAGTGAATACTTAGAATTTCTATTAATAACTACAATGTAGTAGCTGATTTAATTCTTGCAATAACTATTGTTGCCTGTTAGTACTATTATTAGCTCCATTTCAGGGTACAAAGAGGTTAAACAGCTTTGTCAATATCATACTGGAAAGTTGTGGAGACAGTCTGGCCCTAGTGCACCAAATCATTACACTCTATTTCCTCTAAGACAAAGAACATCTTGACTTTCTTGGGGTCCACATTTTAATAAGAACAATAAACAGGGAAGAAATAAATAGGTAACTTCAGATAGCGATAAGTGTTCTGAAGACAATGAAACTCTTAAAAACTTCATGATATGATAAAAGAGATTTGGAAAGGTAGCTGTAAATTGAATGTCAGGGAAGACTTTTCTGAGAACACATCTGGTCTGAGGTCTGAATCACCTATGTGAGTCTAAAGAAAAATAAATTTTTATCCTACCATACTTTCAGAACACCTCTGTGGATTTTTCCCCCCTACACACAGAGCAGTCTTCCAGCAGACACTAGCAGAATGTCTTGCAACTTAATTTTGACTCCACCTGGTGTTAGCCTCAGACCCCACAAGTTGAGGGCTCAGTCCTACAAGATTACCCCACCTTCCCCGCATTGGTTATAAATCAGTATTTCTGCAGCCCCCTCCCTGGGTCCCATTAATTTTCTAGGACAGTTCACAGAACTCAGGGAAATGTGTTTACACATTTATTATAAAAGACATTACAAAGAATATAGATGGACGGTCAGATGAAGGAAATGGATGGGGTTTATGGAGGCTTCATTACATAGGCATGATTAATTACATCATTGGTCATTGGTGATCAACTCAACCTTCAGTCCCTGTCTCCTCCCTGGAGTTTGGGGGATGCGGCTGAATGTCCCAATCCTCTAATTAAACTGTTTTCTTTCTGGTGACCAGCTCCCTTCCTGGAGCTATTTAGGGGCCCCCAGCCACTAGTCATCTCATTGGCATTCAAAAAACACTCATAACTTCAGAGATTCCAAGGGTTTTAGAAGCTGTGCTACAGGAACCAGGGGCAGAGATCAAATATATGTTTTTTCATATCACAGTATCACAGTGAGGATCTACAGGAAGGGAGTTTGCGGAAGAGGGAACAGCAAATGCAAAGGCCTGGAAGTGGGAAGCAGAGCACCCAGGCTTTACACACCCTCTGACAGCTGATTTTGTTCTTGCCATTGTTCATTCATGTCATGTCATGTCATATCATATCATATCATATCATATCATATCATATATATGGTTTATCAAGGCTATATTGAAGTTATAGAACACCAGAGTTAGGAGAAACTTAAAGATTACCCTAAGTCCTGATTCTATAGGGGTGGCAAAAGAGGTCACAGAGCTAGAACCCAGTATCTTTTTAGTGTGGAAGGAATGGCTGCCCTCTGAGTCTTTGCTGTCAGGGCTTCTGTTACCCTGTGCAAAGTTAGACATGGCTTCAGGGGAAGTGGTCAAAAGTCTGATGGTGCCAGATACGGGATGCCTCCCAGGTCAGCACTTCATTCCGCATGCCCCAGGTTGAACTGACCATCACTTGGCTGGTCCTCCACTTAGCCTCAAGTCCATGTTGACAATATGTAATTCCAGCCCACCTCCTCAGAGACAAGCAGTGTTTTTAATGGTTTTGTTTTCCCCCTAATCTCAGAAGGTGGTCACCCAGGCAGGGAAATGCTAGCTTTTTTTTTAACCCAGTGTAACTTTGTATGTCTCTTAGCGCATGGAGACCTCACCTTGCTTTGGGTGGACCTGTCAAAGCTCAGCCCTCATGGTATGGTGTGATCATTAGACACGGCTGAGTCCATGTTTAAGGAAAGCCCATGCCTTTTCTTTCTGGAAGTTGATCCTTTAGTCCTCAGCCTTGCTCATTATATTCACCAAATATAGAATCCAGCTCAGTGACTTGAGGAAGATGTTGCTATGCCTTTTGTGAAGTGAAAACATCGGTTCAGGAAAACAATTCAAATTTTGATGCTAACATTTGATCCTTTCCCCTACCACTTCCTGAATTCCCTAAGCCACAACTCTTTGACCTCCAGATCCTATGAAATACAGTTATAAATACTGTTTGTTGGACATGGGGGTTTTATTCAAAGCAAACTCAGATGCAGCATTTTTGGCAGGGCACTTCCATATATGATTTTAGCAATGGAACCCTATCCAGGCTTCACTTGTGTAACTTTGTCTTGCTTACTGCTTTCCCCCACCCCTCCTGTCATGGATGTTTCTAGAGGACCTTTTGTGAATGTAACTTCCAATGGGAATGTTTCACAGTAGAAATATGCTCTCCTGTGAGGTTCGCACGTGACATTTCTGAAGATTTATTTAATTGGACTTTACTTAAATCTCATTGGGAAACATACTTTTGCTGTGAAGCTGTGATGTGTTTAATCTGGGGTCTAAGATAAATGTTGGTCCTCGGGGTGGATGGTTGAGCAACAGTTTTCCTTTTGTACAGTGGGCTTGTGTAATGAATAGCTTTACTGGGCTTTCCTCTGTTTGTTTGTTTAGCAATGCTTCATTATTTAAACTTCTGCACTGAAAGGCAAGAATGTTTTTAGACATTCTTTAGAGAATTAAATAATAATTCAGAATATCTGGTTGAGCTTTCGGGAGAAATATGGCTTTGTGTTTTATAGCACTCTCCTCCTGTTAACATTCCTCTCTCCGCAGCTTCCCAGGATGATCTCATGGATTTTTCCCCCTCCTTTAATCCGTCTTGATGGATTAACCAGTATTAAGTTTGAGACCAGTGAGCAAAAAAGGTGGAGCCCTAACATGGTATAGAGTAGCCTCCCCAGTACACAGAATATCTCCAGCTAAAATATTCTTCTGCCCAGAAGGATGCCACATGGAGGTCATGTGCCAGTGCTGATCTGAAAGGGGATATATCTAATGAGGAGGGAAGTGTCTTTGGGAGAGGAGTGGGCTTCTGTGCGTGCATGTAGCTGGTTCATGGAACTAAGGTTCTGCAAGGTTTACTGCGCCTGCCTTTTATAGGCATGCTGGTCCTTTCAGAACACCCCCACCCCCTGCAGCCCCCGCCCCCACCCCCACCACCCTGCCACCCCCATTCTGACCTTGTACCATTTTTGGCTTGGCTTTAAGGTATGATACGAAGTTGAGTTGGCTCTCAGGGGCTTTGTTCTCAGGCAGCCCACAAGTTTTAGTGTGGCTCTTCAAAAGTAAGTATTATACGTTGTATTTCTAAAAGTAAGCTACACTGGGAATTACAAGTGGCACTATATTGATTTGGGCTGCTTTAACCAAATGCCGTAGACTGGATAGCTTAAACAACAGAAAGTTATTTTCTTATAGTTCTGGAGGCTGTAAGTTCAAGATTGGGGTGCCAGCATGGTTGGGTTCTGGTGAAGCCTTTCTTCTTGGCTTGCAGACAGCTGTCTTCTTGCTGTGCCCTCACAAGGCAGAGAAAGAGAGACAGCAAGTTCTGTGTTGTCGCTTCTTATAAAGGTACTACTCCCATCACAGGAGCCCTACCCTCATGACCTCACACTGGGGATTAGGGCTTCAGCATACGAATTTGTGTGTGTGTTTGAATATGGGGAGGAGAGATACAATCAGTCCATAGCAGCCACAAAAAATGCATTCAGAAAAGGAAAGGGTATGAATTTTGCCCAGAATTTGGAGTGTATGTAAATTACACCATTTGGTAAATCAGTGCATTCTCTCTCGCTCTCTCTGTTTCTCTTCCCCTTCCCCCTCTTTTCTTTTCAAACACATATTGATCACCTGTTGTGGACTTTGGAACACTCAGGAGCTTCCCACTGAACTCAGAATAAAACCTGCCTAAGAGGCCCTGTGAGGAGGGTCCCTGCCTCCCAGCCTTCCCCTCTCCTAGCCCTTCTCCCCACCCGCCTCTTGCCCAGTCATTGTGCCTCTCCACATTTGGCTCCCTTGAGTCACTCAGAGGCCCCCTGAGTTCCCTGCCTTTCCCAGTGTGGTGTTCCCTCCCTCTGTTCTCCTGGATTCCATCCCCTCTCATACCTCAGAGAGGCTGTCCATGAACCCCAGTCTAATTAGTCCCCTCTCATAGCACCCAGGAACTGGAGAGCGGCTTCCGTTATGACTTATCCTAATTTGTGACTGCCTTCTGGAATCTGTGTTTATGGTTGTCATCTGTCTCCTCCTGATGGAGTGGGGAGGGTCTGGGAAGGGGCCTCTGCAGTGTGTCACTCACCTCCTCAACTCCCAGAATGTTTGGGGAGGGTTTGATCTTAAATACAAGAGATTATAACAGTGAAAAATGTGTTAATGTAACTGGCATGTCTGTTAACAAATCCCAGACTTGATCTGAATGTTTATGGTGTGCCTTTCTCCCTGGGAACCAGTTGGTCTGTGCTAACATAGGTAAAGTTTAGACACGTACCAAAAAGAAAACTGAACTTGCAAGTTTTCGGGAACATGGGAGCTGGAACTTGGCTGTCTTTCTGTCGGCCCCTGACCCCTCACCCCCAGACTGGATCTTGGTAGGCACCCTTCTTAGCCATTCACTTGATTGAAGCCCAAAATCCTTTCCTGGAAAGCAAAAATACTTACTCTTATTTTCTTTAGTTGGCATTTTTGTTAGTGAGAATGGAGCTCAATAGAAGTAGACAAAATCCTGGTGGAAAAAAAAAAATGAGACTACACAGGCTGGGAGGAAGGTCTGTGGATGGAGGTGACAACTGGAACCACCAGAAACATCTGTTCTGACCCTTCTATTCCAGACTAGGATTAAGGGAGAGCAGAAGGCACTTCCCTGCCCCTCTGGCAGAGGGACTGACTTGAAGTCAACTACGCCCACACCCGGTCTTCAGGTGGTTCTTACTGAAAGCTTTGTGAGACAGAATGGGGAGGGTGAGTTAAAGATGGTATTCTCTGCACTAGCAGAGCCTTACTGTGTGTTTGGCTGGCAGGGATGAGTGCTCAATCACTCTTCCCAGCCCACCTTTGACTTTTTAAAAATAGGTCTAACAAATATTCTGTGGATTCGTTTGAAATTCAAGCATCAAAATGCATTCCAGGTAGAAGTCTCTCTTTCATGTTTTCTTCCCATCTGCTGCTGATGGATTTATGAGAGACAGAGAAGGTGTAGGGAGAGGGAGAGAAGGGTAGAAGAGGGGAGATGGCAGGGACAGGGAGAGAAGAGGGAGAGGGGAGGGGAGGGGAGGGAGGAGGGATCAGGGTAGAGGAGCAAGAGTGGGGGAGAACAGGTGAGGGAAAGAAGAGTGGAGAAGGGGGCAAAGGGGATAGAGATAGAGACCAAACCCAAGGCCCTGGTGGGGAAGAAACCAGAGTCATAGAGTCTCACTGACTTCTGCAAAACCTGAGGCGCTTCCTGGCTCTGGGAACTCTTGAGATCTTAACAGTTCAACTCCTGCTCACATAAAAGTCATCTGCTCATTAAAATAACACAAAGCTGTTTAATTGTTGTCTTTGTGGAGAATTACATGACTGTCATCAGCTGTTGCTTCTGGCAGTGCTTTCTGTTCTAATGTAAATAAATGAGGTAACAGATTTAAAGAAATAGGCTGTATTTACATACTTCTGAGGTATCCTCTCAAAACAATCTGCCTGTGTTATTCAAATACACACAAATTAAACTTGTGGTAGCTCAAACATTGGTTATTCATTAAAGCCTTAAAGTTGAAATGGTAGGAGTGGGGCAAGAGAACTGCACCTCCCTTCAGGGGGTAGGAACCAGAGGCTGACTTTTCCGTGTGGACTGAGCTACTCCAGCTGGCGGAAATCCAATCCCCAGCTCTTTTCTATACCAATTCTGTCATGAGGCAACTTCTGAGCCAGGAGGGGAGGGTGGTGGGAGCAGAGGGGAATCGTTAAAGCTCTGACAAAAACTTTCCAGGGCCAGCATTTCTTGGAAGGCCTCCAATTAAACTTTATTTTCAGTTTTCATAAATCACAATTCCTAAATCATTGGATGTTTCTGACTCAGTTTACTTTTTTGAGGTAAATATGTGGGCAGTAATTTTTTAAAATTCTTCCTATTGAGGGCATGGCAAAGGTTTTATCAAACAAGGAAGGAAACAGTATATTCGAAAATATAAGAAAAATGACAAGAGACCCCTCCAATAAACAAGTTAATGACTGGAAAATGTAGAAGTATATGGAACAAAAAATGGAGAAGAAAGCACACTGCTAATTATACAAAGATTAGGAAGTAGCAAAAGTGACTGTTTTAGTTCTTGGTGAGTGTCATCGTCAAATATTAGCTTATTTCTGGAATGCTGGATTTTTTTTAACCTTGGGGTGGGAGGGATGGCACATGAGCTGAGAGAAACAGTAGTAACTATTGAAGTGGCTACCTTGTCTGGGTTAAATAACCAGGGTTCGTTGTCTCACACCAAGAAAATTTAGGACATGGACACACATGAGGAGTTTAGAAGTAGAGGTTTAATAGGCAAAAGAAAGGGAAAGGAAAACAGCTCGCTCTTTAGTGAGAGAGAGGTGACTTCCAAGAGGAAAAAGGCCGACTGGTGGTGGATGTGCCGGATTTTATAGTCTGGCTTGAGGAGGCAGTATCTGATTTACGTAGGGCTCACAGATTGGTTTGACCAGGTGTGAGGTTTACACAGCACTCAGGGAAGGCTGGTCACCGCACCCTAATCTTATTATGCAAATGAACTCTCCCCTTGCCTGGCGCCATCTTGTCTGCTCCTTACTGTACACGTGGCTGGCAGAGAAGGGAAGATGGAGCCGCCATTTTGAACATGTCTAGTTGCGGGTAATTCTTTCCTGTTGGTGCCCACCCGTGCAAACTCTCAGTTTGCTTGTCTGTATCTGCAGCTCAACTTTACAGGCTGCTCTTTGTTGGAAAATGATTTGGGGCTGCTTTTCATTAAAAGGCAAACGTTACGAAGGACTTCTGTACCCTCACTATCTGCCTAAGTAATTTCTTCTTAACTCCTGTATCACTATGATACCAAAGTTACTATAGGATGACAACGCAAGCAATGTCTATTTCATGTAAGCGTCAGTATTCTATATTATGTTGTTTTGTCCAGACAATCCAAAGAAAAGACTATTGTTAACTCAAAATTCAGGCAAATTCTGATATCAACTTTTCAGAATTTTTTTTTCTCTTAAAACATTACTAAATACTACTTGGTTAGATGAACTAAGTAAAAATGAACAACTTTTATTATTGGAAGATAGTTTTGGGAGGGCTATTCTGGAAGTGATTTCAGCCTATCATTTATCACTAGGAAAACACCAGGAAGATCTTTTTATTTTGTTAAGTTTTTGTAAATTATTTCCAAAAAGAAATTGACCACCTATCTCAATACCTCTTTCCCTATAGCTCCTGTTGGTATCTCACATACCAGCAGTCACCTGTCTTCATGTGACTTGGGGCTAATTCCTGTGTACAAAGGGATTTAAATAAGACTAGTCCTGCTCTCCAAGGACCTAAATTCTATTAAAGCTCTTAATTTGGATATACACAGAAAGGAAAATATATTTTAAAAGAATATGTATTAATAATGCAGTTATAGTTGTAGAGTGAGGCTGCATGTATACATATAATAAGTTGTTGAAACTAAGTTTTTATAGAATGACTCTGAGAAAAACTAAACACCTCAACTTATTGAGGAAATTGAGGTATGAAAAAGTTGTGTGTGTGATAACTTTTCTGTACGTCCATTTAAAAAATTTCTAGAAGTATACATATATTTTTAGAAAATATACCAGAAATGTATTTTTGGCTATTTGATACGCCTAAAAAATGTCTTTTTTTCAAGGCTTCTAAAAATCATAGACATAAAGAACTAAATATAATGAGGTTTTCAAGGGAGACCACACTAACCACCAGCCTCAACCCGCACTCTGCATGCCACTTCCTCCGGCAGTGATGGAGTGTAGACTAGGCTAACAGCACTGAGTACACTTTTAGCAGAGCAGAGGTACAGTGGGCTGTCCTCATGGCTCCTGCTTTGTCCTGTTGTCCTCCCTCTCTGGTGATGCCCTTGCATGGGGTTGCCTCTGCAGGATGGTCTCCTTTTCCCCACTGCTCTGAAGCAACTGTACCAGCACCAAAAGTTCATCTCTAGCAACACTGACATTGACCACTGTAGTCTCTGGTCATCTTCCTGCATCTGACTACCTCCAGTGCTAGTTAGCTTTGCTGCTCCATTTGGCAATCATTCAAATAGCTGCAGGGTTTGAATGCCTTCTTAAAATACCAGGATGGCTATTGTACACACAAAATCATTGAATCATTACGACAGACCTAAGTAGTAGTGTCCTATTTTATAGTTATAGAAAGATAGCCTGGAAGACTTCAATAACTTTCAAAAAGTGACACACTTGGCATGTGGCAGACCCACTATTCTAAATCCAAGGCAAAGCTCTTTTTTTTTTTGCTGCTTTATATATCATCCACTGTCTTTTCTAGAGTTGGCTTTTAAGATATATCTGTAGATAACTGTGTCTCCTTCACACAGGAAAAACCCATGAATGGAGGGACTAAAATATTTTTAGATATATCTTCCTAAAAGACTTAGTAATATGGCAAGCCAAATCATATGGATGGGTACTCAATGGGATTCAAGATCCCATTATGTTATATGAGTATATCTGAAGTTTTATGTATATGTGTGTATTTTAAGCATGTGATACTTCCTTGTTTATGTCTTTTCAAACATAAGGCATCTCACATGTAAGCCAGACCACACTGGTTTGAGGGAAGCAGTCAAATGACGTGATCATAAGAAGACTTCTCTCTGACTCATAGTCAGCCTCCTAAATCTCTCTCTTCCCCTGAGTAAGATAAATACTTCTTTATCTTTTGTTTCATACCTTATACCTAGTGAGACAACACTCCCATTCAACTCTCTCTGCCTCTGTTTGATAGGGCCTCCCTTTACTCTTCTTGGGAAAGAAATACAAGTTCCCTGGGGGCAAGATCCTAAGACAATTTAAGTAACACTTCCTTGGGTATTTTACAGTAGGAATCATTTTCATCTTGAACTTGAAAATACCGTACTGTAAAATACCCAATTCCTACTGTAAAATACCCAATCACATCTATGGAGTATAAAGAACATTTCATAGAAAACAAGAAGTAGAAATAATCTTTGTGGATCGAGCTGGTACCCACCCCCACCCCACATGTTTCTCCTGTTAAGATAGGTGATATTCTGTCCTGAAACTTATGAAGTGACTCTGACCCTGTCTTTGAAGAAGATTTCAGCCTTGGCAGCCTGACATCAGCTCCAGTTCATCCAGGCTTTGTTCTTCCACAGATTCTTGTGCTTATAGAATCTTGAGTGGCTCTGATGTTCTGTTTCCATGGAGTATATCATAGCATCCATCTGTTCCTGGTATAAACAAAATAGTATCCAACTTACAGCAATGTCTCTCCCACTTATAATAAAACACCTAACTCTCATGTAGCATTTTATCCATATTGAGAGCTCTGTGAGATAGAAATTATTATATTACAAGTCACAGATATGTAAACTGAGATGCAGAGACATCAATAACTTGCTCAAGATTACAAGGTAAGTGATAGGAGTCAGGATTTTTAACTCAAGCAGTCTGGCTCCAGTCTATGATCTTAACCACTATCATCAAGGTACTGTTTTACTTTAAAAGACTGGTTACTCAGTAAGAAAAACTAGGCAACAGAGAGGGGTGATCAATATGCTTATAGCAAACTGTAGAAGAGTCCAATTTTAGCCTACACCCCTCCCCCTGGTCTTTGGACATTACTGTTTGCTGACCTTCAGTGAGAGTGTTCCTTAAATTTCTGGAAACAGCTCACTTTCTAGCTTAGCATAAGACCAAAAAGTGCTGTCCACCTTTAGAGTATAAAAATCTCTTGCTTATAGATTCTGCATTTGGATGTGGTTTCTTTAACTCACCACCCAGTGCATTGCTTGTGAATCACATTACAGAGGACTCTTCTGTTTCCAGGACTGCAGTAGCCAAAACAGCAACGGGAGCTGAAATGCATCTATAAAGAGAAGTTTCCCACTAAAACTAGAATCCATTGCTTCAGTAGGACTGTCACTGAACTGACTGTGTGTTAGAAGAAACTGGCAGGCAGTATTTCCACATATAGTTCTTTAGAGGTTCTACGTATTCTTTGTTGCTGCCATTTAGAATCAATGTACTGACCATACTCATTTTGGCAGAGAACCTACTTTTGAGATAAGCTTTGAAAATATTTGCTGCCCCCCCAACCCGCCCTGCCTCACCCCACCCCGGCATTGTTGCTCATGGCTACAATATGTTCGCACTAATAACTGCAGGCTCTTGTGCACATAGGGAAGTTAGCCACCTTGGTAGAAATTAGAGAAAAGGAAGAAGGAGGGAAGAACAGTTTTATTTTCAAAATTCAATTCTGTGGAAAAACCAGAAATGCAAAGACAGTCTTTATTAGGAAAGCTAGGACCAACAAAGTGAAATCAGATATATTTGTTTAGGAAAAATAGGGAGCTGTTGCTTTCTTTATGTTAAAAGTATGTTTTGCAAACTTTAAAACTGCTCGGATACCTTGGTTCCTAATTCTTTTTTGTTAAATAAAATTTTAAAAGTAAAAACTCAGAAACATTAGCTTACTTATATAGAGTCTTTGTATTAAGCAGATTTTTTTTTTTAGATCTTTAAAATGGTAGTTTCCCAAAGTGATGAAAAGAAAAAGCACTTACAATGTGCTGGACATTGTTTTAAGGTACTTTATTAACCACTCTAATCATTGCAACAGTACAGTGAGGTAGGTACTATTATTATCCCTGTTTTGTATACAGGGAAACTGAGGAAGAGACAGGTGAGAAACCTGCCCAGGGTCTCATAGCTAGTGTTTGGCTGTGCTGGGGTTTCAAACCCAAGAAGTCCAGCCTCAATACCCCTGCTCTGAATCACTGCACTGCACTTAGGGCTCTCATGGACTATGCGTGTGCATAGATCAGTTGGAATTTAGGACAAAGGTGATGATATTGGGGTTAATAAGACATTATTTATCGAATACCTGGTTGTGTATCAAAACCTTTACATAGGCTTCCTGAACTATGACCCTGATGGGTAGATGATATTACATCCACTTAATAGATTGGTAAACTGAGGCTTAATGAGGGAACCTGACTTGCACAGGGTCTCACAGCTGCTAGGAGGCAGAATCATAACTGCAGCTAGGTGTGTTTGTCTCTGACCTTAGCTCTTAACCTCCATGCTACAGTGCTCCTGCTTTGTTTGTTAATTATCATGTTCTAATATTCTTAAATAGTAATAAATATAACATCATCAAGGTTCCTCATTAAGTGATCAGTCACTTTGGCCTCTGGTGATATTTGATGGGGTAGGGTCGGAGGAAAGTAACTGGAAAAGAAAAACCAGATTAGCTTTACTCTTCCCCCTCCCCTCCAGATTTCAATTTCAACCCTTCTCCAAGAGAAGAAAACAGTCCTTCCTGCAGACTTCTCTGGAAAAAACCACCACTGTGAGCTTCCACTGGTTTTTTTTTGCTTTAAGCACCGTCCACAGAGAGAGTTTTTAACTGCAATACATAGCTGTGCATAAGCCTTATGGAAAACTGATGCCCAAGTTGATTAGCAGACTGGCAGTTGAACAGGAGACTATTTTTTCAGACCCCTCAAGGAGAATTTCCTTGTTTACCTTATATGTTTAAATTGTAATATCTCCTTTTCTCTCCACCCCTCCCACCTCCAAATATTATATGAACAGAGTTCCTACATGGCTTAAACATACAATACACCCATACTTTTGTACATAAGCATGCTCTGTGATTTGGAGCATTCTGTGTGTCTGTCTCAAATTCCCTCCTCCCCCCACTCCGCCATGGGTTTTTTCCCCCCATTAGGCAAATGGAAGGCCCATGCCACCTGTTAGCATTACATCATTGGCTCCCCAGAACACAGTTGCACCAAAGGCCTTAAACAAAGTAGTTCTTCTTGTATTGTTTGCACTCAAAGAGCTGATATCATGCCAACTGATGTCATTGTATGTCTTTGTGTAACTGCTATGGCAACTGGGCAGGTGGGGAGCCTCCAGCTGATGTCATTGAGAAAGGAGGTGTAGAGGCAGAATTTTAAAAAGCTGGACGCTGCATTTTTCTGTGTGTGGGGTTTTCTAGCATGTGTTGGGTTTTTTTTAAACTAGCTGCTTTTAAGACAAATTACAGCTTGAGTACCCTAAATAAGAACAGAGAGGTTTTTCCCCTGCTTTTAGAGCCTTCTTTTGAATTTGTTTTATTGTTCTTCTCTCTCTTCTTATATGGAAAAATGTAACAACTGCCTTTTTTGAAGAAAAAAGTGAATTAGGTTCCCATCACAGAATCTGTGTGGAATTTGGGTTTTTGTGGAGGCGAAGCTGAGCAGATTTTAACTCTTCAGAATCCCTTTTGTGGAGGCTGTGATGATGACAATGGGTAGTTTTTATCTTATTTATTTTTTAAGTCTTCACTGGTGAAGTTATTTTCCATATTTTCTTTCTTCTACTTCAGAATTATCTCTTCAGGTTCAAACTTTATTGTCATAATTGCCTAGCAGAATAAATTATCATATGTAAGGGCAGAGGTTAATTCTAGAAATCAACTGAAATTCGTATATAGCTCTTGTTTTTCTTTTCAAAAAGCTGGGGTAGGTTTTGACTTCTTACTTTCAATGAGTAAAGTGAACATAATATTGCCCTTTGAGTTTTCTTTGGATCATAACCATACCTTAAGGAGAATATGATTTCTTTCTTTTACACAGCCAGCTCTGGGTCCATTGGTTGTGAAAAGTCATGAGACTCGGTCTAGGTTATGGTCTGGAGTTTCCCGCTGTGGTTTGTCAAAGATGAGACTTGAAATGGAGAAGAACATATGCCAGGCTCAGAGGCTAGTGGACAGATAGACTTCCTGTCCTTATTGCAACATAACCGTCTCTTGTTCATGCTTTGGGTTTTCTGCCTTATCTCCTGGAACTATCAAGACAGCCACAAGCCATCTGTCTTTGAGGGTAGATGTTGTGTTCTGGTGGCTTTCAGCTAACAGGACTTTTCCACTTCCCCCTCTTTTCAAAGGGAAAGCCAGAGTGTATCTAGTTCTGTTTGATTAGGATTAGAGCTCAGTTGGCACTAATAATGTCAATCCAGATTTTATAGCACTTACATGTATATTATTATAATTTGAGCTTTGTAATAATCCTTTGGGTTTATCTGTGCATGCCATTGTGTGTAAAAATATTAGCAGAAAATTTAAACAATAAACTGTGATCCGTAAATTCCCTAACTTAAACAATTGTTCTTTTTTTGTACAGTTCTTCAGCTTTTGGTGAATGTTTTTTACTTAGCTTTTAAAAAATGTAATATTAAACCAAAATGTTTTATTTATTTTCACATCCTTTTTGCAACTACTCTTTTAAAGGCTACATAATACTCCGTGGAATGAATGTAATAACTTTTTTCTTTTATTTTTGTGTTTTACTTGGCCTTTTTAAAATATATATAAAACAGATAACATTGTAGTGAACATCTCCATATATCTAGCTAACTATCTTTGGTTAGATGATTTCCCTAAGATCCATTCCCAAAAGTGAGATTGCACTTGTTCAGGGGAAGGTTTGCATTTTAAAAATGGAGAAATAAGCACAGTTTATAAACTTTTTATGCTAGACCCATAACTCTTGGGAGGCAGAGCAGAGCCGTAAGCTCAAAAGTATGCATTCACACATCCGAAAGAGGTTTCTTGATGGGTTTATGTGCCCACAAGCCTTGGAAAGTCGAGGAGTAAGCAACTGCACTGCTCTCACATTCTGTTCTACTGAAAGTCAGGCTTGACAAATGTCAGGGCCCTACATGGAGAATATCAAAAAAGATTATAAGAGCAATCCTTCCCAGCCCACCCTGGCTTGTCTTTTCCGAGTACGTCTCTGCTGATTTCACCTGTGGGCAATCATATAAATAATATAAATTAAAATAGTGAATGCCTGCTGAGTTCTACTGTGTGCCAGGAGATGTGCTAAGTATTTTACACGTATTCATTTATCTCAGGCTCACAATTGCACTCAAAGGGAGACACCATCACCCTCAGTTTACAGGTGGTGAAACTGAAGCACAGAGATAAATGAACTTCAGTCATAGTGTCAGGAAATGATGGTACCCAGATTATAATCAAGATAACCTGTCTCTTCCAATGTTCCTGCTTGTAACCACTCTGCTGTATTGGGAGCAAACTTGTCCCTCTGGGTGAAGTGAGTTATGAAGGGTGCAAGACATGCTCCTGTGGTGCTGAGATTCCACCCGAGGAGGTCATCTGTGCCTTTCTTGGCTCCCAAAGTTGCAGGATTCTATGTAGGCCACTGAGCATATGGCTCTTTGAGGCAGGTCACATTTGCAGCTGAGGCAATTGCTTGATGTCGCGTGGAACTCTTGCTAGGGGAACATGCCCTCATTTGTAGAAAGAGCACATTTCCAAAGTGCTCCATGCAGTGATATTCCCCGAAGCTTGTCTTGGGTCTCCAAATGGACTTTTATTTTTTATTTTTATTTTTATTTTTTTTGCTTAAATACATATTTATATATGTATTTAAAATATGCATGAGCTACAGTGCAAACTCATTCTAATGGGGAGGTGGCATTCTCTGCCAGCTCTGAAATCTCAGTCACTCTCACCTTCTGTGTTTGTGTTCTAGGTGGACTTAGTAGTTTTAAGCAGAACCATGAAAACCTCTGTGACAACTCCCTCCAGCTCCAAGAGTGCCGGGAGGTGGGGGGCGGCGCATCCGCGGCCTCGAGCTTGCTACCTCAGCCCATCCCCACCACCCCTGACATCGAGAACGCTGAGCTCACCCCCATCTTGCCCTTCCTGTTCCTTGGCAACGAGCAGGATGCTCAGGACCTGGACACCATGCAGCGGCTGAACATCGGCTACGTCATCAACGTCACCACTCATCTTCCCCTCTATCACTATGAGAAAGGCCTGTTCAACTACAAGCGGCTGCCAGCCACTGACAGCAACAAGCAGAACCTGCGGCAGTACTTTGAAGAGGCTTTTGAGTTCATTGGTAACTATCTCCCATAGGGAATTTTCATCCTCTGCCTTCCTTTTCCCTCCGGCTCTTGCTTTGATATCAAGTTCAAGGTTTATTCCTGTGTTGGAAAAGAAAAGCTGCCCTGGAGTTTTGGAGGGCTCTGCTACCTGAAACAGCTTAAGCATTCTCCTAAGTCATAGCCTGTCGAGTGTATCCAAGCCATCAGGATGGATATAAAAGGACAGTAATTGAATTTGTTGGGATCCGTTCAACTAGAAATCCTCATCCCTCAAGTTCTCAGTGAAATAGTGGTAGGGGTTAGCATTTATGTGCTCTATAACCAGAAAAGTGGATGGAAAGTAAGGAATTGGAGGTCAGAGTTGGTGCTACTGCTACTTGATCTACTATCGCCGTTGAGCACCTTGGAAGCAATATCTAGTGAATATGACACCTCTTCCAAACATACCTATGCCTTCCGGTCACCCTACTAAGCCTTATTCATCCAGCATAAGGGGAGATGGTACTAGTTTTCCTTTGACAGTCTGCCCCAAACTCATTGAACTAGGAAAGATCAGGTTGTGTAGACGGAGTAGTTCCCAAGGAGGAAGTTTTAGCAACAGCAGGCTTTAATCCCCAGAAGGAAGCAACTATTAGCCTAACCCTAATCTTAATTTCTGCAACTTCTATAGCCCCAAACTGCTATAAGACTCAAAATATCACCGGGCGCAGTGGCTCACACCTGTAATCCCAGCACACTGGGAGGCCGAGGCGGGTGGATCACCTGAGGTCAGGAGTTTGAGACCAGCCTGACCAACATGGAGAAACTCCGTCTCTACTAAAAAAATACAAAATTAGCCAGGCGTAGTGGTGCATGCCTGTAATCCCAGCTACTCGGGAGGCTGAGGCAGGAGAATTGCTTGAACCTGGGAAGTAGAGGTTGCAGTGAGCTGAGATCATGCCACTGCACTCCAGCCTGGGCAACAACAGTGAAACTCTGTCTCAAAAAAAAAAAAAACAAAAAACAAAAAAACACTCAAAATATCATTTTGGGAGCACCTGCAATATAGCAAAACTCAACATTTGTTTTTTTTTACGTAACTTCAACTTTTATTACCATAAAGGGGTGGCCTAGTACTTTTCCTAAATATTACAGCAGGTTGTTATTCCAGGAAGAATACAGTTAAGTGGAGTGGGGTGTTCCTTTGTCAGAGAAAAAAAAAAAACAGCCTTAGGTTTAACAGCCAGTGGGGTCTGGTGGATTTGCTGTAGTGTTGACATCTCTGGTCATTTTGCCAAGCTGTTTTCCTTGCTAATTATGCCGTCAGCACAGGACCGTGGAATACTGAGTCTGAAAGGAAATTCAGGGTGATCACTGAACTTAGAGAAGTAAAGTGACTTCTCCAAGGTCATAGGAATTCTAGTGTCCAAGAAGGGGCCAGAATCCAGGGTTTTTGACTCCCAAGCCTTGAGGCCTTTTCACAACACACTAAGGCAATGTTTATGATGCCCTATTAAGTAATTCCCAACTGGCAACACTGAGGATGCAGAGATACTGCAGATTCTTTATTAATAAAATCTGAGCCAAACCTGGAGCGCTGAAGAAGAAAAATTTCTCAACAAGCATATGAGGAACTTCTGGTTGATACATGATGTGATGTTATGACTAAGATTCCATCTGACTTAATTCCAGTTGGAGGAAGTTAGGAAATTGTTTTCTATTTAATGAGTAGGGTAAGATATACTTGTTCTAAGAGGATTTCAACCAAAGCTCTCACATTCCTTATAGATTACTCAGGCTTACCTGCCTTTTTTTTTTTTTTTTTTAAGGAAAACAAAACCAATAACAAATAGCATTCAGCCCGAAGAACAACTCCATATCACAACCTGCATAGGCACAATTTTATTTTCATTGTTATATTATTGGATAAGCTGAAATCTTACAGTCTTGCTTTAGGAAAAACACAGCAGGTTTTATAAACATAATAGCTTTCACTGAGAGTGTAATATAAGCTAAGCAGCATCTAAGTTTAGTGTTTATACCAGTTTATTTATTCCTGAATCAAGTGTGTGTAGTGGAACCGGTGGTCCAGCCAGGCACTCAGAAGCTCATTCTCTCACCACCATGCTTTCTGGTCTTGACTTGGAGCTAAGTACTGTGTGCTGAAGGGAAAAAGTTGAAAAAGAGAGATGCTTACTTTTCTTGAAATACTGTTGACTATGACAAGTAAACCTCATCTGTAAATTTTTAAGATGAAAATTTACATCAGGTTTTTTTTTCCTTGGTCCACTGGTGGGTAGCCAGTAGATGTAGTTTAGGTGAAATCACTACTCTCTCTACCCCTTCTCCTTCCCTACCTGTTTATCTAATTGGTGTTCCTTCAAGGAAGCTTTCATAGGGATGTGTTAGAGTCTGGAAATGTCATTAAGAATCTGTTCAGGTAGTGCCTGCACGCTATTGTCCTGAGCTTTTAATATATCTGAAAACTTAGCAAGTCTTCCTCTTTCAATTGCTCTGGATTTTGAGCCATTGCTGGGATTCCTCCATCTTCTGCATTATTGCCACATTGGAATGTCATACATGGAAGCAAACGGGATTGAACGCTTGAGAGGTGACACCCTCAGCCTGTATACTACTAGCCTTTAGTTAACTTTGCAACAACTGGATTTTCTGGGGAGAAGCTGAACATAGTATCTTTCTAGTTAAGCTTTTTTCCTTTAACCTTAATCAGGGTTTAGTAAGACTAAAACTCTTATCCATTTAATGCCCGTTCGTGTACAGAGCAATTCTATAGAATAAAGAAAGTGTTTTTTCTCTATTACAAGTGAGAGAGTTGTTACTAGCACTAGGTTTGTTAAGTCACACAACCGAAAATTGGAATTAACATCCTTAATCCAAAGAGGAATTGTATGTGTATATATATGTATATACACACACACACACACACACACACATATACATATATATGTGTGTGTATATTTTCATGTGTGTGTATAATTTTTCCCCTCCCTCTCTCCTTTTCCTTCATTCTTTTTTTTTTTCTTTCAGTAGTGTAATTCCAGAAAAAAAGAGAACAAGACATTTGAGAGAAGGTTCAGTGACTGTTAGAGTCGACTTAATCAGTAGCTTGTTCAACGTGAAAGCTAACTGTGTTATAGGTCTGGCTTCAGGCCACTGCTGTCACCTGTGAAGCAAACTGTTCCTATGAGCAATTCTTTCATTTAATCCTCTCTTTAAATGTAGACGTATAGCTTCTTGTTTGTGCTGATATCAACTTTAGCCAGTTCTGGAAGTTGTGACGTAAATATACATAATGAGCTAGTGGATTATACTTGGCTTTAAAACTGTTTTAATTCATTATTTCTATACAAAATAAGGCATTGCAAAGTTGAGATAAAAGTTTCTCTCTCTGTACCTCTCTCTTCCATCTTCCCTTCATCTCTTGTCTTTCTCCCTTTTTTCAGAGGAAGCTCACCAGTGTGGGAAGGGGCTTCTTATCCACTGCCAGGCTGGGGTGTCCCGCTCCGCCACCATCGTCATCGCTTACTTAATGAAGCACACTCGGATGACCATGACTGATGCTTATAAATTTGTCAAAGGCAAAAGACCAATTATCTCCCCAAACCTTAACTTCATGGGGCAGTTGCTAGAGTTTGAGGAAGACCTAAACAACGGTGTGACACCGAGAATCCTTACACCAAAGCTGATGGGCGTGGAGACGGTCGTGTGACAATGGTCTGGATGGAAAGGATTGCTGCCCTCCATTAGGAGACAATGAGGAAGGAGGATGGATTCTGTTTTCTTTTCTTTTTTTTTTTTTTTTTAGTTGGGAGTAAAGTTTGTGAATGGAAACAAACTTGTTGAAACACTTTATTTTTAACAAGTGTAAGAAGACTATAACTTTTGATGCCATTGAGATTCACCTCCCACAAACTGACAAATTAAGGAGGTTAAAGAAGTAATTTTTTTAAGCCAACAATAAAAATATAATACAACTTGTTTCTCCCCCTTTTCCTTTTAAGCTATTTGTAGAGTTTTTGACTAAATAGTCTGTGCAGGTTCATAGACCGAAGATACTACACACTTTAAACCAATTAAAAAGAACCAAAAGTAAATAGAAAAGACATTGAATCACCAAGGCCTGGGATCAACCTGGGCTGTCCACACAGAAAACAAAAACCCAACCAAACCAAGCCCTGTTGTGCTCACTGGTGCAAAGAGAAGATCAGGGCAGCTTAATTGGTCTAAGAATCCTTCAGGCATTCTTTAAAGAGACAAAGGATACCTTTGATTTTGTGTGTTTCATGCTCTGGATTTTATTTTATTTTTTTCCTTCTCTGGGTTTAAGAGATTTTTTTTGAAATAGTGAGGAACTGACCATTATATGCCTTCACTGGCTTCTTGTGCAATAATATGATGTTTTAAGTGTGCAAACAAGTTAGAGCTGGCAGCTGAATGATAGACAAATAGTGCAAATTTGCCAGCTTGGAGATAGAAAGGAATTCAACAATATATCAATTACTTTCCTTCCCACCTTTTTCCTTTTTTTTTTTTTTCTGATTTGATTCTGGTTACAGTGCCATAAACCTTGTTACATATGTATATCAGAATGTAAGGAAAAAAGAAAAATTTATTTAAAAATATTTTTCGCAAAAAAAAAATCTTGGTGTGTTTCTGTTGATTGTGTGAAAATTTATTTTCATTATATAAATGAAACTGGTTTGGGATGTGTCTTTTTTTCCCCACTCTTTTACCTTAACTCAGGTTCAAGCCTTTCTTAGCTCTGGTAACTTGTATATATAACAAAGTCGAAATAAAACAGATTTTTATACAGGGAAAGAGAGATGAGGAAGGGAACATATCCAGTTTTCTCACTGTGAAACAGAATTAGCAAGGAAGTGAAAGAGCTCCAGTATTGATCTGCCCAGTCACTGTCCCTTCTATTCTCACAATGCTGTCATCCTCTCCTGCAAATATCATTCCTTTTGCATTGGGGAAGGCTTGCATTAAGGGGATCCCATCTGCCTTTGCACCTTGGTGACCAAATCACTGCCAGATTGATTGGTGAGAATTCAGTGATCTCCGTAGTGGCTATTTGATAAATACTTAGGACAATCTTCCATTTAGGGATCTTGATGTTCCTCCCCCCACCCCCCCACCCCATTGTCACTTGCTCACTTGACATCTTTGGTGACATTAACTATGTAATGCATTGTAGCAAATTGCTATTGCCTACTCTTTTCCCAGCAAACTGAAACTCAGCTCCATACATATGTACAGCTTCCTTATAACACTGGGTTAATGCATAGCTGGGTTCCCAATTCACTGTTGATGGAGGGTTGAGGGTATGGGAAAAACACAATGCAAATATTTTCTGTGTTTCATTAAATTAAAAGTCTAGTGGGACTTGGCCATAAGGAAGATTTATGGCAAACTGAAATTTGCCTGGGGTGAATAAAAGAGTTGAAGAATCTGGCATGTTGGATTCTATGTGACAACATTTGACATAAATAATTTTGTGTATGTTGGCTTGAAAATGTTATAAGGAAATATTTTTGACATTTAAAAAAATAGCTTTTCTACCAAAAATAATTTAAATTTTTCTTTTATAGAAAAGTGGAGACTGGATTTAACAGGAATTAACAGCTGTTTTAGATTATTTTAATAGAAAGTGTTAATCAGGTGAAAAGTAAATCTCTGTGCTTTCTACTCCTCAGGCTAACAATTTCCTTGCTGTTAGAGTATTTAAGGAGTCAGGTTGATATATAATAAGTGATTTAAAATACATGGTAATTTAGCAGACATTTCTTTTTGTTATTTTAAGTCTAAATGTTAAATTTCTGATTGCATGTAAGGTATATTGCCTCCCTCTGTCTCTTCCTTCTTTCCTTCTGCTTTTTCTTTGTTCCCCTCCCTTCCTTCCCTCCTTCTTCCCTTCCCTCTCCCTTCCCTTCCCTCGCTCTTCCCTTCCCTCTCCCTTCCCTTCCCTCCCTCTTGCCTTCCCTTCCCTTTCCCACTTTCCCACTTTGCCTCTTTCCCTCTTTCGCCCTTTGCCTCTTTCCCTCTCTCTTTTTTCTTTCTTTCTAACAAAACAGAGAAAAGTCAATACAGTTTCTCATCTTTATCCCCATGGAAATGATTTTTGTTTTTGGAAGTTTATGATTTTGAGAGAAAAGCCTATCCTTGGGCAAACAGTAATCCTGCCAACCAGAATACCAAGGATTCTGAGAGGGACTCAGGTCTCTTCTACTAATCTGCTGTGAGTCACTTAGCCTCCATTTCTTCATAAGGAATGTTAACCACTTCATGAAAATAATACAGATTAACCAAGCCATAGCTCTAGAAACCAGACTCCACATGTTGCTGGGCCTCACTAGCTGTCTGGGAGCTATAAGGCTGCCCTAGGAAATAATTGTGTCTCCCCAAGAAAGCCAAGTCCCTGACCAACGCATGAACCATTCTCAGAATCCAGCAACGGTTGTTTTATACTAAATGAATCTAATTACTTAGTAGAGTGAACCTGTAATTAATTTAAAGAAATACAGCAAGCATTGTTATCTTAGGTTGAACAAAACAGCAGCTTTAGCTTTCTGTATATTTTACATTTATTTCAATAGTTAATACTTTTCCAATCAATGCATGTGAACCAGGATAGGGAGTTTTCATTTCTTGAAAGAGTTAGTGCCAGTGTCTTCTGGATAAGGAAAGGCATCATGGGAGGTAGGGCAAGGAAGCTGACAACATGTACAAGGGGAAATATTCAAGAAGAAATGTACACAACCCCACAATCACATGCTGGCAGTAAAGGGGAAACATGGCCTTTTGTAATACGAGAAACAGGAGAAAATGGGAGGCTAAAATGAAAAGAAAAAAACCTATGTCAGAGTAAGGAACTAGGACCTGAATTACACTCCAGAAGCTGACTAAGATAGAATGCTAATAAATTGCTCAACTAGATATTCTGATGGTAAGAAGTCCAATGAGCCAAGTTAAATAGAGATCAATCAATGATGGCCTTCACATTATTTGGGGACAGGTTCTTGTAAATAGGCCACACCACATTTTATTTTATGCTTTTTTCCCCAAACATGAAACATGAAATATCACGAAATATAGTTGCTGTTTGGTTTCAAGCTCTGATTGGAGACAGTTGTTGCATATGAATGGAGGTCAGATGAAGGGTGGTAGCAAATGACTATTGTAGCACTGGCACCCAGAAGGATGGGTCATAATTCAGAAGTGCCCCCAAATCACACCTATCTGTAGAAGACTTCCTGCCTTTTTGAGGTGGTGGAATATGAACACCAGTGCTTTCTGTGGTTCCTGATTTCTTCCTTCGTGACAACTTTTGTCAGTGTTTGATACAAGGTGCATGTATCGGTGTTTAATAAGAAGCAGAAACAGTGACATAGAATGAGGGTTTTATTCCAGGGATTAGACCTCAGGCAAGTGTGGGATCTGGTGAAGAAGTCAACGGGAGTGTGTTGCATCTGTCTGATAATGGGCTGAACTCTCTGGGTCAGCACAGCCATCAGTAACAAAAGCTGGGCGTGAAGTAAAGGAGAACAAAGAAGAATTGGAATTAGGAGGAAAAACTGGAACCCACATCAGCCTTTTACCAACCTCAATGGGGGTGACTTCCAGAGGGATCTAGTGCCCTCTGCCATGGAGCTGAACATGTACCTAGCATAGGACTTGGCAAAGCTGAAGACAGAGTTTTGGGAGCTTCAACTACAGCTGCTGCGCTAAGTCCAGGTGAGTCACCACATCAGGGAAAATGTGTGCTTGCCATCATAGAGTTTGGTGCCCCCTTCAAATGGTTGCTGCTTCAATTCTGCTTTTCCAACCTCATGCAAATTTCCCCTAAGGCTAACCTTAACTCAGTGTGAATCAGGAGAGGAAATTCTGGAAAATATAGCTCCTGATTTAGCTAAGTTGATACTGTAGAAAGCTACCAAAGTCCATCCCTTGCCAACTTGGCATCCATGTCCACTTCTCTTAACTAAATATAACTTCCAAATGAAGACATTAGCAAAATGATGCTTCTATCTAGTATGATGCAACTATCAGTTCTACAGATGAAAACACATTTAAAAGACGACCGGGTGCGGTGACTCACACCAGTAATCCCAGCACTTTAGGAGGCTGAGGTGGGTGGATCACATGAGGTCAGGAGTTCGAGACCAGCCTGGCCAACATGGTGAAACCTGTCTCTACCAAAAATACAAAAATTAGCCAGGCATAGTGGTGCATGCCTGTAATCCCAGCTACTCTAATCACTTGAACCCAAGAGGCAGAGGTTGCAGTGAGCCGAGATTGCACCACTGCACCAGCCTGGGTGGTAGAGTGAGATGATGCCACAGAAAAAAAAAAAAAGATACATAGCCTCATAAGTTAGTTTGTCCATTTGGGGATGATATTCAGTCTTTTTTTAGCTAAGATCCACTTTCCCTTTGATGTCATGTCATTTAAATATACTGAGATATAATGATATTATGGGTTGAATTTTGTCTGTCAAAAAGCCATGTTGAAGTGCTAAACCCTGAACCTTGTAAATATGATCTTATTTGGAAATACGATCTTTGCAGATATAATCAAGAAGAGGTCATACTGGATTAAAGTGGGCTCTAATTCAGTGACTGGTGTACTTATAAGAGGAGGGGAATTTGAACACAGACACAAAGAATGTCATGTAACAATGGAGGCAGAGATTGGACAAAGGAACATCAAAGATTACCAGCAACCATCAGAAGCTGCAAGAGACTTATTGAACAGATTCTCCCTCAGAGCTTCTAAAAAGGAAGTGACCCCACTATCACATCGATTTAGGACTTTTCGCATACAGACTGCAGTAAAATAAATTTCTGTTGTTTTAAGCCACCCAATTTGTGGTACTTTGTTATAGCAGCCCTAGGGAACTAATACAAAGACTATTATTACCCCATTTTATATTAGATGGTGGATGGGGTAGAAAAAAGTATTGGTTAATATACAACCAAATATATGTATATCAAAAAATAAATATTCATAATTCTTACCATCCTAATTTCTATAACTGATCTTGTGGTCATAGCTGGTATTTATAACTTCCTTCTTTCACTACCCATTCCATATACTTGTGTCCTCAGCAAGCACATCACCTAGTCATGGTTTCTTGCCTGTTGGGGTGATGTCAGTTTTCATTTTTGAGGGATCCAAGCTTTTGCAATTGAGCCCGCATTGGGTTATTTTCCACTTACTTTGTTCGTTACAGCAACAAAAGTAATTACAAGACTTGAGAGTTTAAGATATGATCTTGAATTCCAGGCACACTTTTTCTTACTCCTATAGTCTAGTAGTAATCCAATTTCCCCAGTCATCCCAGCCAATACACCAATATCTGACTTTGCTTGTTGATTCTTTAGCATGAGGAGCCCAAAATCGGCAGCAGGGAGTATCAACTTCCATCTTAATGGAATCATTGCTGTATCTCCTAGTAGAAGCATCTCTCCCTTGGGGACCAGAACTTCTAGACCAGCAGAATCTAAAGTTGAGAATAGAAAGAATAAATTTTGCTGTGGATCACTATGGGTAACAGTAAGAGGAGCCCTTTCCATTTTTTCCCCTTGGTTCCTGGATCTATGAAATCTGGATAAGATTGTGTCTTATCCAGATTTCCTGGATAAGATTGTGTCTGCATTGATTGATCATTTAGAGAATTTACTGCATCTTTCAGGACATTATCCTAGCCCTGCAAAGTGTTTCCATCCATCTAGCACAGTAAATAGTTAAAAGAAGAATTCCACCTTTCTACTGCTTTAGAGTGATGAATAACAAGTTAAGACTAATGAATTCCATGAGCATGAGTCTGTTATTCTTCATTTGCTGCAAAGTAAGTTCCTTGGTCAAAAGCAAAGCATTGTGGAATAACATGAAGGGAGATAAGATATAAGAATTCTTTAAGTCCACAGATACTGATCTTGGCAAAGGTATTACAGGTAGGGAAGACAAATCCCTATAAAGAGTAAGTTTCTATGGAGCAAGAACAAAATACTGCCTTTTCAGGCCTTGTGAGTAGAAGTTCATGTTGCTGAATTCATGCATACCCTCCATGTCTACCATCATGGCTATTTTGTTCACGACCTCATTGGTCAAGAACAGAAGAAACTGGAAAGAAAAACCTGATAGAGGTCTGCAGAATGTGTTCTCTTGTCCATTATTAAGATTCTTGTATGCTGAAGTTGAGCTTTGATGAACATTCACATGGGCCCATTTAGGAAGGTCTATCCATTTACTTCTTCCCCAGATTTTCCTGTCACTAATTTTCCAGTCATGTTTCTTCTAAGTCCCTTATTATCCATCTAAACTGTTAGCTACTGCCCAGGAAGCAATGTAGATTTATACCTCTGGCTGTCTTTCCTTTGAGGCAAAATGAACATTAGGTACACTGCTGGAAGTTCTTATTACTGGGAAAATTTTTCTTCCCCACGCCACCAGTATAGGGCCACAATGATGTAGTCATTCGGTTTTGGATGATACCAGAATATCACACAAAAATTTCTGTAAACAATGCCAAATATTTTTCAGTCCACTGGTCACTGAGTGCTTCCCATGAGGCCATGGGTGTAAGATTCTGAAGCTATTGTTGCACAAATAGACACCATGGGTAACTGGGTCACTTGCTTATTTAACATACTTGTTCTTGATCTCATATATTCTACTTCCATTTGATCATTGAATGAACAACTTAGAGGCTTCCATTTGATCATTCATGCACAACTTAGAGGCTTGATGGATCAACAACACTTAGTTCATCATGGGCAGTTCAGGTTGCGTTATAACTTGATGGCCCATGATCAAGCTTCCAGTTTCAAACTGGTATTCTAAAGAAGAATTTTGAAGAGAAAAGAAGAATATCTGAATTAAAAGAAGAATTTTTCTGAAGAAGTTGTTATAGTTTTGCTCCAGAATTCTAAATGTCTGCTCTATGATTCATCTATCAGGTTAATGGCTTCATGCAGGATTCCTGCCTAATAGAGACATTTTTAGCACCATGGAATCTACTGGATCTAGATGTAAGAGCAGTTTGCATGGCAGCCTTGTATTGTAGAGGCTTTTCTTGTTTTGGACCTCACACAAAACTAATGACCTTATATCTTACTTGGTAAATGGATTGTAGTAGCATGCCCAATGAAATATATATTCTCTTCAAAATCCACAAGGGCCCATTAGACATTATCCCTCTTTCTTAGTAGTAGGAGAGGTCAGATATAGCAACCTGTCATCATGTTCATGAAAGGAATATCTTGGCATGCTCAAAACAAGTAGATCACTACAAATTTCAGTAACATTCAGTGGACATAAAGTGAATTTTGTGGAATTTATCACTCTCTGGTATGCAAGTATCTTAACATCATTATCTAGAACTAGTTACTTTATCCTATTTACCAGGTATGGTAATCATGACATAATATCATTAATATAATGTGCCCACATGGTATCTGATAGAATGGATAGACAATTATGGTCCCTGCGGACTAGATTATAACACAGGGCTGTAAAGTTGAAATAGCCCTGAAGTAGGACGGTGGAGGTATATTAGTAACCCTGTTGGCTGGAAGCAAATTTCTTCTGATGGTATTTACCAGAGGTTAGCAAACATTTTCTGTAAAAAGCTAGAAAATAAATATTTTAGAATTTGGAGGACATATGGTCTCTGCCATAATTACTGAAATCTGCTGTTGCAGCACAAGAGCAGCCATACCTAATATGTAAATAGATAAATGTAACTGTGTTCTAATAAAACTTTATTTATAAAAATCCAGTAGTCTGAATTTGGCCCATGAGCTGTAATTTGCTAATTTCTAGACTTTATTAACAGGTATAGAGAAATAAGCATTTGCCAGCTCAGTGGCTCCTGAGCAGGTGCCAGGAGCCCTATTGATTTGTTCCATCAATGAAACTACATTTGGAACAACAGCTGCAATTGGAGCCAACATCTGATTGAGATATTAAAAATTCACTGTCATTCTTCAAAATTCATCTGTGTTCTGCATAGGATAAATCAGCAAAATAAATGGGGAATTTGGTAGGAATCTCCATCCTTGCATTTTGTTTCAGTTCCTATTGGTGGCTCTAATCTTCATACTCCTTTAAGAATTCAATATTCCTTTTGTTTACTATTTTGGCATGTTGCTTATGGCTGCATAATAAACTACTACACAACTTAGGGACTTAAAACAACAACAATTGTTTTGTTCACTAATCTGTTTTAGGCAGGTTCAATAGGGACAGTTCATCTCTGATAAACTCATGCAGATAAGAAATGTCATCTGGGAAGGCTTGACTGGGGCTGGAGAACCTACTTCCAAGATAGCTTGCTCAAATGACTGGCAAGTGCTTCTTATAGTTGACTTGGAACTCATCCAGGGTTATCTACTGGATACCTTGGATCCTCTCCACATGGACCTCTCCTTAGGGATGCTTGGGCTTCCTGAAAACATGGCAGCTAGTTTCCAAGAACAAGGATCCCAAAAGGCATGGATGAAAGTTGTAAGTCTTCTAAATCACTTAAATTCCGAAGTTCTGGATCACTTCTGCCAAATTCTGTTTATTAAATGAATCAGTAATGCAAGCCCAGATCCAAGGGTTGGGTAATTAGACTTCACTTCTCAATGCATAGAGTAGCAAAGAACTTGTGGCCATCTTTAATCCACGATAGTTCACTTTGCACAACAAAGCCAAAACTAGGAGACTGACAAAGGTTCCTACCCCCAGAGGAGAGTTTTTGTAAGAAAATAATATCGAATTTCACAGATCTACTAAACCACTAGGGGCTCCAATGAGCAGTATTTCAAATGGATTACACTCTACCAAGTCAGGAAGAGAAGTAAGAGAGGCAGAGAAAAAGGCCCAAAGAAAAGAACAGAACACAAGTATTTATTCATTAGTCCTTATTCCTTATATATGTCAATTTCAAGAAAGTCATCAGAAAGACATTTCCTTTCTCCTAATCTGGACACGAGTCTCTGGGATTCTCTTGAAAGTCATATTCCCAATGCTAGGCAGCACTGCACCTTAGCATTTATCCATTTATTTGTTTGTTCAACAAACATGTGTTTCATTGATATCTTTCAGTGGCCCAAACCATGGCAAGTGTTTATTAAGAAGACTGTACCCTTGAGGGGCCCATAGCCTCCCATGTATCTATTTAGGCTATAGGTTAAAGACGTACTTGGTCTTCCCTATAACACTTAGGTCAGTGTCTTGGTTGTAGTATTGCTCAGTATTTTATTATTGACTCATCAGAGCATTTTTACTCCATTGGCTTTTGACATCTAAAACAGTTGTCAACTTATAAAACTCCAAAATATTTAACAATCAGCTCTCATAAGCTGGTGTGTGGGATGGTATCAAAAAGCTCTCCTCTACTTCGTAAGGTTGTCACAGCAGACGGTACCTCAAGGATCTTTTTTTTTTTTTTTTATCTTTAGCTAATTTAAAGCTGTCACTTCTTATTTTGGATGGGAGGGAGAAAATAGCTGATTGGAAGCAGAGGAAAAAATAGTTTCAGGATCAATGGTGGAAATAGCAGCAAAATAATTATTATTATAGTTGTAATGCTCTGCATTTATATGGGATTTTTTCCCAAAGGTTTCAGAACACTTTTCTGAATATCACCTATAAATTCAAAAACAATTATGAAGAAGTCAGAGTAAAGCATAATTATACTAGAAATTTACTCTGAAATATAATTCAATACTCTAATACAATTTTACTCTCAAATATAATTCAGTGAAAAGTAGACTTATTGTAAACTGAATTATAGGCATACATTTAGATTTTTTTTTTTTTTTTTTTTTTTTTTTAAGACAGAGTCTCGCTCTGTCACCCAGGCTGGAGTGCAGTGGTGCGATCTCGGCTCACTGCAAGCTCCACCTCCTGGGTTCACGCCATTCTCCTGCCTCAGCCTCCCGGGTAGCTGGGATTACAGATGCCCACCACCACGCCTGGCTAATTTTTTTTTTTTTTGTATTTTTAGTAGAGACGGAGTTTCACCGTGTTAGCCAAGATGGTCTCGATCTCCTGACCTTGTGATCCGCCCACCTCAGCCTCCCAAGGTGCTGGGATTACAGGCAGTAGCCACCATGCCCGGCCAAAGGGTCTGGTAATTTCCTTTTTTTGTCTTCTTTTTCCCCCCCTTTCTGTGGAGAACGGGGTCTCACTATATTGCCAAGGCAGGTCTTGAACTCCTGGGCTGAAGCCATCCTCCCACCTCTGCCTCCCTGAGAGTTGGGATTACAGGCGTGAGCCACCGCACCCGGCACATTTGGATTTTTATGGCATATTTTAACATAGGAAGTGCCAGGATATGGGTCTTCAAGGAAAGCACTAAATATAGGTGCTAACAAATTTCCATGTTACGGATAGGGAAACGGGAGAAAGTTGTCAGAGAGCAGGTTGAGATGAAAATCATTTCCTGACCATAGTCCAGCACTCTTGCTAGAGGTATTTTAAATGACATGGCCCCAGGGCTTCAGTGAAAGATGAAATCTTCTGTTCCTGGAAGCTTGCCAATTTCTTGTAAGATGGCAGAGAGCAAGAACTGAATCGACAAAAGTATCTAAGATAGAGATAGGAGGCAGAAGGCCAGCAGCAGGGGAAAATGCAGCCCACAGATTTGCTTTTCTGCAATGTTTGGACTACTAAGGAGATTATAAATGGACTAGGGTATCTGTGAACCATCAAAAAACATATGTAAATTTGTGTATGTGTTTGAACACATTCATTATGGTGAGGGTGTCTACATCTTTCATCAGATTTTCCTATGGTCTCCTAACCAAATGGGTTAGGTAAGATCTGCTGGCCTAGAGAGATGCCTTGAGAAACGAATTTGATATTGCTTGTAGAAGAAAGTCATTTTCCTAGCTTTTGCGTGGTTTGGGCCCTTGCCTACCATTTTCATTGTCAGCTGAAAGGCAGCACAAAGTGATAGCATGGCAGCCTCTAGAGAAAGATTGCCACGATTCAGATCCACACCCTACCACTTTGCAGTTGTGTGACCTTGAGCTAGTTACTTGGTTATTCAAGTTGTCTGCAGCTCAGTTTCCTTAAAAATGAGGATAATTATAATAGTATCTATTTCATCTGGTTTGGAGGCACACTAAGCTTCCTCACACTGATCTTCTCCCATTACATAAAACACCATGTTCCTTCTTACCTCTTTTGTACAAGTTATTCCTTATGCTTGTTATTCCTTATGCATTGTACAAGTTATTCCTTATGCGTGAAAAGTCTTTTGCTCTCACTCCTGGCAAATTACTGATGATCCCTCAAGGTTCACTTTAAGTTTCACTTCATCAGAAAAGCTCTGACCCCCCATAGCTCAGTTTAGTCCTTCTCTATAATACCTGATGTGACGCAGTGGTCTGCTGAAGTTGGCTCATGCTGGCTAACCAGAGCTGATTGTTGAATATTCTAGAACTGTGTGAGCTGGCAACTGCAACTGCCCGTAGCTTGAAATTAACTGTGGATATATTTACACTGCAGAAATTGGCAGATGCTACAAATCAAGGCTTTTTTTGAAAGCTCGTTTACGAACAACCACTGTATACAGCATCCTGTATGTTTTCTTTGTCACACTTGTCACAATTTTAATTGTGCATTAATTCTCTGATTGCTTATTTAATGTCTGTGTATCTCACCAAGAAGTAGATTTCATTAGGCAGGAAGCATATCTGCCTGTTCACTGCTATACTTGTAATACTTCATAGTCTGGCCTGGGCATTTAACTTTGTCAAAGAAACAAATCAAAAAAGAAGGTAATCTGCAAATGGCACTTCTGTTGCTTCCATGGGCAAGAGGAGAATTACTTAGGTATAAGGAAGTAGAACCAATGTGACATTCTTCTTCTGAAACTCTCTCCCACGTGTCATGTGATAGCTAGTGGTGTAATACATTGTGTGGTTCTTAATATGGGGACATTAGAAGCTCCTGACAACCATAGAACTTGAGTTACCATGTGGGATGAAAATATGTTTCCTACTCAGGATTGGAGAAATGCAGCCTGTCACCTTATCATAACTGTTCTTCTCGGTCATCTGGGTAGCTTAGTACTCCTAGAGATGCCATCGTCTGTGTGCTTCTTTGCAGCCCATACTAGTCCACGTGAGTCAACTTCAGATGGGGCTCAGTGGATGCAAAATTGCCTGTGAAATAGTGTCTCCAGGGTAGTGCACTGTCCATCACCCCATGGTACTTTGCAGCTGAAAGAAGATGTCATTGGGTGGTTGTGATTGCCTGAAGCCCATGAATTAGGATAATATAAAGAACTCAAAAAAGACAGTCCAAATGGCTTGTCAGAGATGGAGAGTCTGGATCTGTCTCAACAGCTGGGCTGAGTGTCTACTTCCTGGGTCTTAGTGCCTTCAAACCCTGACAGCGACCTGCCTGGTCAGCAAGCCCTCCAAATACCTGGAAAAACAGCAATTTCCTTTTTTATCTGGGGCAGTTGACCTCTACTGGAGCCAGCTCCCACCAAAAATTGATTCCAGTGGATCTGCTTAGGATACAATGGCCCCTGCTACCACCCAAGAAGTTTTGTAAGGCCAGGCAAACTTAGCGTGAATAAAAAATGGGCTCCGTGGAAACAAGGTATACAGCTACAGAAACACACCAAGCCACTTTCCCCATCTTGAGGATGTTAGTCACTGAGCTATAGATCAGTGCAGGACAACCCCCTATGACATTTGGTAACCATAAACACAACTGAATATCCTAAATCAATTAGGAGACAGGCCCTCCCAGTCTAGAACCTTTGAATCCTCATCCCTTGTGAGATGGATGAAATGGAAAGGCTTAAGAATGAAGACTTGGCCTAAAATTTTACCTTAGGACCCTCAAATGCACCCATCCTGGAAGGCTGGGAAGTTGTAAGACTTTCTAATCATCAGACATCAGGAAACACAAACCAACCAACCATAAACAAGAAAACAACAAATACCTGGGGCATTGCAACAAATGGCCTCACACCCTCTCCCAGATACAAGGCAATGGGCCTCCTGGAGAATATTTCTTAAACTTTAATATTTCTCTTAGTTCATATGGATCACCAAGGGACCTTGTTAAAAGGCAGGTTCTGATTGAGTAGATGAGACCGAGATTCTGCATTTCTACCACACTTTAAGTGGAGAACAAAGCTGCCAATCCAAGGACCACACTTTGAGTAGCAGGCCCCAGAAGATGCATTTTGCAAAGAGGTAATTACCATGAAGACTAGTGGCCACAGGAACTCAGGATGGCTCTCTCTGGGACCTATTGTGGGCTCTACCTATGGGTCTGGGTTTACGATGTCCCCCAACAACTTCTAGAAAATAAAATCCGTAAAGTGAAGCTAATATACTCAGCACACTCTCTACCCCTGAGCAACATCATGAGAAAATAATGACTGTGCAGTATTTTTCAATCTTGTGTGCTATGAGCTTATTACTTAGGAGTGTCTTTTCAGAAGGACAGAAAAGTCCTGCATAATGACCCAGTGTCCACACAACTGTTTGGAGTCAGAGGGTGTTGTAATTACATACTATAGCATCCTTCCTTACCCACTGTTTTTGTTTTTTTAGTTGTTCTTCTTCAAATATAAGGTTTACAGACACACTGCACTCCCTCCATGCCTTCATCCTAAGCTAAACTGTCCTTTTTGATGAGTTGGTGGCAACCCTATGGCTTGGCAAATAGGGCCCATAAATGTCAGGTGCTTTCCTGGGGCTGATGTGGTTTTCACTCCTGAGTTTTATCTGACAGCCCATGTGGGGCTAAAAGGCCAGAGCATTTCTAGCTTGAGTTAAGCAACACCAAAATCCTCCAGGTTGAAGCTAAATCCCCCTTTACTGCTGTTGGAGTGCTAGCTGAGGGCACAGTGTATCCTCAGAACCCAAGGCACCGGCACAGATGGGGCTGCTCTGGGTTGATTCTCCTATATTTAACACGGCCCTAATTACCCACAGGTCTCTGAGTGAGGAGGGCTGATGAGCAGTTCAAGTTCCCTGCATAGAAATAGCCTCAGAATAGTTCCAGTGTTGTTTCTAATTGCAATGGATGAGCAGACTGTCTCATTAATCCTCCCCTATCAGCGCGCAAACTGGCTGCCCCAGAATAGCCCTGATCTCAGCCAGCCCACTTGGGCTTAGGGACTGGTGGTTTTGTACGTATTTGGAGAAGGAAGAAACTTCTCCCAGGGATGAGGGAGTGAGTGTGAGTGTGTGTATGGGTGGAGGGAGAGGGGAGCAGTCTATGGATTCTGGAATCTTAGATAAACACAGGAAAGTGATATGGAAAAGTTTAGGATAGCACCTTGGGTCCGGGAAGGAATTGGTTCAGAAAAGTTAGGACATAGCTGAAACATGTCCTTCCAATATCTTCAGCCTATTCTTTTGCCTTTTTACCTTTCTATGTGAATATTTTATTATTCTGTTTAATTCTTGCTCCGTTTTTTCTGTCATTACTCAGTGTAGGGTCTGATTTCAGCCATTTACACCTTAGTGTGAATGTGCCATTGGTAGGTTTTTGTATGTTTCTAGCTTTACAATTTACAAAGGTCATTTACATGCTCATTCTTTTAGTACCTCACAGCAATCTTGTAAGGTTAGCAATGGCAGGCATGGCTCTCATTATGCAAGAAAGGAAAGTGAGCCTCAGCAAATAAGTCTATGAGCACCTCAAGATCATGCACTTAACAAATGATACATCTTGGACAAGAAACCAAATCTTTTCTCTGATAGTTCTGAGAGATAGTTGGTTCCATGTTAGAAGAACATAATATCTTAATTATGGTCAGGATGATACCATGGAAAGAAAAGACTCGTTGGAATCAAATAGACTGGGATTTCAATCTCTATGACTTTGGGCAAGTTTCTTAAACATTTCTGAGCCTCAGTTATGAGGATTAAATGAAATGATGTACATAGTGAACTGCTAGTAATTAAAGCAAACTAAGATATATGGCAACTAAATATAATGTGTAATACTGGATTTGATGCTTTATTAGGAATAAATAGCAATAACAAACGTTTTGGGAGATAGTTGGCAAAATTTGAATATGGACCCTGGATAACACTTTTATAATAATGTTAATTTTTTAAAAAACATTGATAATTGCACTGTGACTATGTATGAATATTCTGAGGAAATACACATGGAAATATTTAGGAATAAAGGCATGATATATATATAACTACTCCCAGAAGGATGGTTACCAGATGCTAGGAAGGGTAATTGTGGGCAGGAGTGGGAGATGGTTAATGGGTACAATAAATAGTAATAAAGAATAATTAAGACCAAGTATTTGCTAGCACAACAAGGTGACTATAATAAAAAATAATTTAATCCTTCATTTTAAAATAACTAAAATATTATAATTAGATTGTTTGAAACACAAAGGATAAATGCTTGAGGTGATGGATATCCTATGCACCCTGATGGGATTATTATGCATTGCATCCTTGTATCAAAATATCTCAGATAATCCATAAATATGGACACCTACTATGTACCCACAAAAATTAAAAATTAAAAAAATAAAGTTGTATCTGGCAAATTAAAAGTAAAATATATATTTATATACATATGAAACTACTCTCCAATGATTCAGAAAATAGTGTGCATATAATTTGAGGCAATAACATAATAAATATGGGCAAAATTTTAATATATAAGGAGACTGAGTAAAGAATATATGGAAGTACTTGTGATTCTTCTGTACATTTGATACTATATCATAATAAAGTTATAAAAGCAAAAAATAAAAGGGTCTTCTGTAAGGCAGACATCTGTATGTTTTCTGATAATTCAAAGTAGTGTCGGGGTTGGAGAGGGTGGTGACCTGCCATGGTGGTTCTTTACCTCCACCCTCTTGGCACACCCCAGTTGGCAGCCTTCACCTGGGCCTTCTCCCTCTGGGCTCTGGAAACATGCTCACTCGGCATGCTGCTTCACTCTGAACCTGAGCTGGGAAGCCCTGTCCTTCCAGTCCATTCCCATGAGCCTTAGCTAAAACCCAAAATGTAATAAATGGCATGTTCAGGGAAATAAAGCACTTAGAAAAATAGTGTTACCTCATCACACTTGTCCAGTGCCGATTGCCTCTAAGATGGGTGAGCAGCATTCCTGGGAAAGGCTGGGGCCATACCTTTAAACTCAGCTGGGTACACAGGGGCACATACCAGACTCCAGGTCAGGACCTGACAAGTTCCCAAAGCAATGTCATTGCTGGAACCCTGATACCCACACTCGTGGTCTGGTCCCTGATTCCCCCTCCTGCTCTCCAGCTTCATCTCTTCTTCTCATCCTGTGATGGTTAATATTGAGTGTCAACTTGATTGGATTGAAGGATGCAAAGTATTGTTCCTGGGTGTGTCTGTGAGGGTGTTGCCAAACGAGATTAACATTTGTGTCAGTAGGCTGGGAGAGGCAGACCCACCCTCAATCTGGGAAGGCACAGTCTAATCAGTTGTCAGCACAGCCAGAAGGAAAGCAGGCAGGTGGCTAGAAAAAAACAGGCAGAAGAAGGTGGAAGGAACCGACTTGCTGAGTCTTCTGGCCTTCATCTTTCTCCTGTGCTGGATGCTTCCTGCCCTTGAACATCAGACTCCAAGTTCTTCAGCTTTTGGACTCTTGGACTTACACAAGTGCTTTACCAGGAGCTCTCGAGCCTTTGACCACAGATTGAAGGCAGCACTGTTGGCTTCCCTACTTTTGAGGTTTTGGGACTCACAATGACTTCCTTGCTCCTCAGTTTGCTGGTGCCCTACTGTGGGACTTCACCTTGTGATCATGTGAGTCAATTCTCCTTAATAAACCCCTGCACCAACCATATCTTTCAGTGCTTACCCTATACTAGCATGGACTTCCTTGCTTTTACCCACGCTGCTTCCTCCAGTTGGAACCCTCTTCTTCATTCTCTCCTGCCTTTCAGGCTTCAACTTAGATGTCTCCTCCTCCAGAAAGCCTTCCCTGGTCTTCTGAAATCTGTGTTATAGCCCCTGTAACATGCCCTGTGCACTCTATTCTTATTTTAATCACCTTTTTACTCTGCTTTCTAATAGCCTCTTTGTCTGTATCCTCCAACAAATACAAGATCTGTGAGACTTGTTCATGTTTTTCCCTAGTGCCTGGCACATTTCTATACATATAATAGATTGTCCATAAATATTTGTTGAATGAATTCAATAATTAGACTAGATTACCATATCTCTGAAGATAAAGGTACCTTTCTGTCATTGCTTGTTTGTTAATCCTCCTCAGAAGGATCCATCACTGCTAATAGAGATTGTATTACATATACTTAGGAGATTTGGGAGTGATTCATCCAGAAGATGCATTCACAGAGTCCTAAAAAATCAAGACTGAGAGAGATCTGATTCCAAGCCTGCTTATCTCCAAATACTGGTCTGTGTGAAGCAAGAATTCACTGGAAAGATTTTTAATGACATATATTATAAAGCCCCACCTCTGGAAGTACTGGTTTCATTACATTGGATGGGGCCCAATACCGTGCATGTAGAAGGGTCCATAGGTAATCCTGTGACACAGCCAGGGTTAGACAGTCACTAGAGAACCTTCCATTTCATTCAAGAGAAGCTGAAGGTGAAGTGATATGCTCAAGGCCACACAGCTTGAAGTGCTGAATGAGGGGTGGGACTCAGGATTCTAATCCCCACCAAAGGGCTTTCCATTGCCTCATTTCCTCTACTGGGAATTCCTTCCTCAAATGCAGCAGGTTTGTTTTTCAGTTCTCATCTGGCCACACAGGTGCGTGCTTGCATAGAGGTGATTTTTTTTCCTTACTGAAATAGTTGCATTTCATTACTGAGTGAAAGAATGTCTCAGGGTAATTCTGAAGATAATACACTTCAGAATAAAATGCACTGTGTAAAGGGAGGCTGGTATTAATATAACCCCTGGCTTTTGAGTTGTTGAAAATATATGTGGTAAATAACCTGCTGATTTTTGGAGAAATATCATGAATGAAGCAGGAATTGTGTTTATATTTTTAATAACCACTGGCTAATTGCTTAAAAAAAACCCAATCAAAAATCTGCTTTATTGTTACTACATCTGCTAGAAGGTCTCTAACACATCAGAGAATGTTCATACTGGAAGGGGCCTTAAAATGCCATCTAGTCAAAGCCTTTCAAACTTCAAATTACAGATTAGGAAACTGAAGTCTCAAAGGGAGAAGTGACTCACTCAAGGAATATAACCAAGACTAAGCCTATTAATTCCCAAGCTTGTGTTCAGCAATAATAAATACTTGCTGCATCGATTGTCTTTTATATAAGGAACTAAAAATATTTAAAGCTTTAGATGACTTATATGACAAAAACCTTTAGAAGTCCAGGAAAGAGCTGTGGGTTATCTGCTTAGTATTCCAGATCCCCATGGACTGCAGGACTAAAACTTTCTCTTCTCCTGCCTGACTTTAGGAGGACTACATTGAGAGTTGCAGCAAGTGATCAATACTATAGTCTCAGCATTCTCATTTCTCCCCAGTCATTTACTTCTCTAACTATCCAACTAACTTTTGTTAGGATCTTACTATGGGCTGGGTATTGTTTGAGAATTTGGGGGAAAAAGAGCAGTGGTGCTCATTTTGCTGCTGAATAAATAGTATAGTTTCAGATAGGCAGCAACAAGGTCTATCAATGAAATGTGTACATATATATTTGTAGGATTATGCTCTCAAATGACCTCTAACTCCTGACCATGGTCCTTGGAAGCACTACAGTAATGAGAAAACAGAAGACACTGTTTGATAATGAAGTCTGTTGAATACTTCATAGTAAACCTCTTTGGAAATGAGGTCCAAGACAGGCCATTTCTCTACCACCAACACCAGTAAATATGCTATCTAATGCATAATTTCTTAGCTTATGAAGGTAACATTTTAAATTTTTTCATGATACTTTTGGTTTATTGGTGTATTAGACCAAGGCAAAGCTGAGAAAAATACTTGAAATAAATCCTAATAATTAATGCACTCTCATCTATTGGTAATAAAGTTGGGGATAAGGTTAAAGGCTATAAATTTTTTTCTCCTAACACAGATAACTATTATTTTTATGTTTTTATTTCATTTGTTTTTTATCAGATTTAATAAGGTATAATTGACAAATAAAAATCATATGTACTTATAGTGTACATTATGTTTTGATATGTATATACATTTTTATAATGTATATAGTTTGATCTTGGGTTCAAGCAATTGATCTAATTTATTTATTTTGTCAGGAAAAGGCAGAGAAGTTAGAATTTTTATGACAAATTTCCAGCAGACATACCAGCATTTCTTGACAAACACGACTGCACTTAGAAGTTTAAAGAATATTCTGGCTCCCTTTCAAGTCAGTAGACTAGGCAAATTCTAGAAGTGGCCTCATTAACTCACTATTCTCTACTCCAAACACATAAAAATACAAGATAATGGATTAAATCATTTTTAAAAATACATTGCCAATTTTGAAAGCAAGAAGTGAATTCTTCAGGTATCGATGATAAAGAGGATCAAGAAATAATTGAGTAGGATTGGAGGCCATATGGCCCAGGTTACACAACCAGATGAAAGCTGCACGCTTTGAGTACTAAAGACAGAGCAGGAGCCCAGCAGTAAGCTTTGTATCTGGAGGGAGATGAAAATGGATACTTTGCAAGAAAGCCTGCTTCCTAGTAGAACTCTAGCCCCTGTTCAAGGATACAAAGCAGAATTAGGGTCGTCTTGCTAATATGATGAAAGCATACTCACCATTACCAATCAGAACCTCAAGACTACATTATGCTTTGGTGCAAAGGTAAAACTCTTGGACAGTTGCCGCCCACATCCATGGATTTTTGCATCCATGAATTCAACCAACTAGAGATCAAAAATATTTTTTAAAAATTGCACCTCTGTTAAACATTTACAGACTTTTTTCCTTGTTATTATTCCCTAAACAATACAGTATAGCAACTATTACATAGCATTTACATTGTATTAGATGTTGTAAGTAACCTAGAGGTGATTTAAAGTATAGAGGAAGATGTACATAGGTTATATGAAAATACTATACCATTTTATATCACGGACTTGAGCATCTGTGCATTTTGGTATCTGCTGGAAGTCCTTAAACAAATCTCTCATGAATACCAAAGGATGAGAATATTATCTATACAATAAGAAAATTAAGAGCACATAGCTCATCTAGAACTAGTGGTATCAAAACGGTCTCAACAGAAACAACCATGGCTTTAGGGATAAGGAAAGGGTGGGAACTATTCAGAAAACTGGTCTGATAAATATTTAGTTCTTCTCAACCTTAAAAAAGACTTTAAAATTAACATGTTAAAGATGTTCAAATTATAAGGGAAAATAATCCAGAAGATAATAATAAAAAAGTGAAGTAGAACAGATACATTTGAAAAAAAAATAGAAATTCTTGAAAATAAAAAATAGCCATTAAAATATATATAAAATTGGTAGTTTACCAGAAGACAGATTAAAACATTGTTAGATAATTTTAAGGAAACCACTTAGAATGTACTAGATGGTAATAAGTAAATGAATAATTTGGAGGAGAAATTGAAAGATACAGAAGACAGGAGAGGCTCCAACAAAGGTCTAGTAAAAATTCCAGAAAAGGAGATTACAGAAAATGGGGACAGCCAATGTTCAAAAAGACGATGACAGAGAGTTCAAGAATTGAAAGGACATATTGGATGTAGATTGAAAAAGAGCAATGAGTATCAAGCAGGATAAATACAAACAAATTGATTCCTATACACATCACAGACAAACCACAAAATATCAGGAAAATTAGAAAATCTTAAAAGCTACTTGGACGACTAGTAAATTGAACTAATTTTCTTACTGAAAATAATTAGCACATATGGACAAAATATAAACAACAAATGATTGAAAACACCAGATTACTGCCAGAATTCAGAATTAATTGTGAAGACAAAATTCAGAAAAAGGAAACTCAGAGAGATGAGCTTGACATTTTGGGATGCTTTCCCTCTAATGCATTGTCCAGTTGTGGAAGAGTCCATTGAGAAGCTGTAAACTTGAGCAAAGCTTCTGGAAGTCTGAAAGGACTAGGGAAAACACGGGTCTTCAGAAGCCCTCAAGGAGAGAAGGATACTGGTAAATTGTCCAGGCTTTAGTTGCTGTCCCAAGAGATGATAGCCTTGGACTCAAGTTGTATAATGAATATACAAACCTACATGGAGATTAAAACTCAGTGTTTAAGAATCTCAATTACTTATTGGATTAAGGTGAGTCTAGGATTCAGCATGCTCCTAGCACCAGCCTGGCTGAGAGATGTATCATCCAGAGCTTCAAATTATCTCTACGAGTGTGTGTGTGTGTGTGTGTGTGTGTGTGTGTTTATGAAAGAGAAAGAGAGATACAATGTGCATGCCTATGTGTGTACATGTATGTATGTGACCATGTATAACCATGTATACATTAGGACACAAGAAAACAACATGACTGGAAAACAAGAAAATGACAGAAAATAGGAAAAGATTCACCGGTGGTCTAGAGAATAGACTTCCAGACATGGACTTTATATCTTCAATTAATGCATAAGACATGATAATCTGAGAATTTTAAAAGAGAACAAGAAACTTTAAAAAGGAACCAAGAGGGATATTCTAACACTGATAAAATATAGTAATTGAAATTAATGACTCATTGGATGGATTTAACAGATTAGACTAGACATAGCTGAAGAGAGAATTAGGGAGCTTGAAGATGAATTGTAAGAACATTTCTAGAATAAAGAATTAAAAACCAAAAAGATGAAAAATACTTATAGATAACATGAATTACATATGAGGAAATACATATGATTCGGTACATGGTCTTATTTATGTGTAATTAGAGTTCAAAGAGGAGAGAAATAGAACAGGATAGAAGCAATATTTGCCTAGATATTTTTCTAAAAATGATGTTCTCAAACCACAGATTTACAGAGCATTATGAATCCAAAGAAGAATACTTAGAAAGAAAATCACATCTAAACATCATATTTAAGCAAAGATCAAGAGAAAATTGTAACAGTTGCCAGAGGCAAAAAAGACAATTACATTCAAAAGAGCAGCAATAAGAGGGACAGCTGATTTTTTTAACAGAAATAATGAAAACCAAAAGATCAGTAACACTGACAGCTAATTTTTTAACAGAAATAATAAAAACCAGAAGACCAACAGCTTCAAAAAGCTGAGAGAAAATCATTACCAATATAAAATTCTATACAAAGTGAAAATACGTTTCAATAATGAAGGTGAAATAAAGACATTTTAAGTGTAATCAAAACTGTTAGAATTAATCATCAGACTGTTCCTAAAGGAAATCTAAAAGTTGTTTTTCAGGCAGATGAAAAATGATCTCAGATGAAATCTTGAAGAAGTGGGAAAAAAATAAAGTACAAAAGAAAAAATATATATATAAATATAAATATATGGGTAAATCTAAACAAATATTATCTATATGCATAAACAATAATATCATATAAACTTACACACATGTATCATACAACAGCATTGGCATATATGTTCCGAGAAGCATAATGAAAGTTAAAATGTTCTCAGTTTCAGCACTATATGGAATGAAGTGAAAGTATTAATTTAAACTAAATTTTAATGCGTGCATGTTATAATTTTAAGTAAAAAATACATGTAATGTGTAAATACAGGTAAAAAGAGTCTAATTTTTTAAAATACTTGATTGATTAAAAAAAGGAAAGAAAGGAAAAAGGAAAATAGAACAGATTGGATATATAGAAAACAAATAGAAACATACTAGATTTAAAGTCAAATATATTATACTGTATGCAAAATGTAAATGGACTAAATATTCCAAAAAAATGTTGATACTGTAGATAGAAAAAAGAAAATCCAAATGTGTATTGCTTATAAGTCACACCTGAAATGAAAGAATTCAGAAAGCTTGAAAGAAAAAAGATGAGCAAAGATACAAACACTAACCAAAGGAAAACTGGTGCAGCCATGTTAACATAGACAAGTAGATTTGAAGGCTAAATGCATTAATAACGACAAATGAAAGATGGCTGTAGCTGCAAAAGGAAGAAACATTTTAATGGCCTTTTTAGGAAAGTGTAAACATTCTTCTTTGATACTATACTCAACTTACACAAGTGACAATTTCTTAAAGGTAAGCTGCAAACTGGATTCTGAAGCTGTATTATGAAACTTTCATAATTAGTGACATTAAAATCCATTAGTCTAGTTTGTCCATTTAATCATGCATGATTTTGTTAGATCATGAGCTGGCCATTTGGAAACTATTGGTTCACTGAATGTATTAGTTTTCTATTGCTGCTGCAACAAATTTCCGACAACTTAGGGGTTTAAAACAATACCCGTTTTCCCCAAATTCCATGCGTCAAATGTCTGGACATACCATAAATGAATTAGATTCTCTGCTTAGGCCTCAAAAGGCAAAAATTGATGTGTCAGGATGTGTCAGGAGTGCTGTATTGCTCATTGGAGGCTCTGGGGAAGAATCTACTCTCAAGTTAAGGATTTTGGCAGAATTCATTTCCTTCCTGTGCTTTTTACATGGCATCCTCTGTCTTCAAGCCAGCTAAAGCAAGCTGAGTCCTCCTCATGCTTCACATTTCTCTGGCTTTCTCTTCCATTGCCTCTCTCTCCTGTTGCAGTTTGAATCCAATCAGATAATCCAGGGTAATCTCTCTATCTTAAAATCAACTGAGTAGTAACCTTAATTATATCTGCCAATTCTTTTGCCATGTAAAATATCAAAACCATGGCACCAGGAGCCAAAAGTCAAAGGTCATGGGGTCAAAATTCTAGATGTTACATTGTCTTATGCAGCCCTTGCAAATATTGACATATTTTATTATATAATATTACAAATTACATTCATCAACATCAGTGCTGATCTCATCAGAAATAGCTTTAAATATTGGGAATTTGTCAAACTAAATGTCACTATAAAAAGCTATATGCCAAAATAAGATTTTGTCAAAATTCTAATTTTCACTTGAAATCTCAAATTTTACCACTGACAACAAATACTCTCAGTTGCATTATTGTACTGACAGAATCACTTTATTTCTGAGAAAATGTCTGACAAATACCAAAGCCTGACTAACCACAGTTTGTCTGACAACCATTAAAATAAATATAATGATCCATGAAATCAGTGGCAAGTTCGGCTTGTAACTCAAATGATCTCCAAGTGCTCTCCCTTGAGGCAATCAGAATACTTTGGTGTGTAGCAGCATCGCTTTATGTTTACTTCCCAATTTGTAACATACTCAAAGGTTGAGATTTGATAACATTAATAGTTTTTACTGATTCATCAAAGGTTATTTTTAGGTGAAATGGGTACTTTTTTCTTATCTGGGAAGGTGCAGCAAGAATAAAACAATAACTACTACAGGTTGAATATCCCGAATTCCAAAACCCCAAATACAAAATGCTCCAAAATCTGAAACTTTTTGAGCCCCAACATTACACTCAAAGAAAATGCTCAAGGGAGCATTTTGTATTTTTAGATTAGGAATGCTGAACAAATATAATGCAAATAATACAAAATCCAAAGCAAAGTTGAAATCTGAAACTTTTGGTTCTAAATATTTTGGATAAGGGATATTTATCCTGTAATACAGTTGGTATTAGTGCCTTAATTTGCGCTAAATCACCAGCAATTTTACTTGTCATTGATTTTGTACTATCAGTGCAAATGTCAACACAGTAAAAAAAGCATGTAGTGTCTTGGCGTTACTATAAAAATAGTTTGTACATATAGAGTCTTTTAAATGGTCTCAGAGACCCCTAGATTCCTTGGGCCATTTTGACAACTGCTTGCCTATGGCAACATTACTTAAAGGATTAAGAGATGTATTTGAACCTTCACAAAACTAGTTTCAAAACTAAAATTTCAAAACTTATTTCCCCAAGAAGAGGTATAGTCAGAGAATATGCAGACTCTAAGGCCTTCAAGTATTCTGCTGGATAACATGAAGAATCCCTAAATATTTTTCACTGATGTCCTGGAGAGAAGCCACAGTATCCACTAAAGTTCTTTTAGAAATATTCTCAGAGATGTAACACTGGTATTAATGAATTATGAATTAGACTCAGGGTACTATTCATTTTATATGGCTATAAAACAAGGAGAACAGCTACCTTCTGCAACACAAAGAAATTGAATAATATTTAGACTCTGTCTGTATATTTACGTATGTGAAGGAGTTAAGCTTATGTATAGGATTGGTGGGAAGGAGAAAAGAACATATCCTTTGGGACCAAAGGCAAAGAAGTGTGACTGACACAGGCTGATAACATCCATCAACCATGCACTGTAAGGGTAGAGAAAGCTGTCTAGAAAGGGAAGAGCTGGCATTGCCTCTGTTATTGGGTCACCTCCCGACATCAATATGATCTGGAGAAGATAAAATTCTTTTGGAATGAACCAAACTCAACTTATCAAACAACTTATAAATAGGCCACCATCCACCCACCATGTGAATGATATCAGAGGCCTTTAGGCCTCAGACATTGACAGATGGAATGAGGAAGAGCAAAATAAATGAATATTTGAGTGGAGGGCTATCTTACTTTGTAAGAGGACTGGCGTCTCCCACTGAGTGAAACTGACCCACAGTCATCCCTCCCCATGATAAAGGGCAAAGTGCAGGGCCCATCCCCAAAAACACCTCTGGAAAATATCCGGGGAAACCCAACTGCCTGAATAGAGCTGTGTGGTTGGTTCAAGTAGAAGAGAGGGCTGTTTGCTGATGATGCTGAGTTTAAAGGTTCAAGGTTGAGCCTTACTCTGACCTGCCTGGCTCTCCCTTCTTACCATCTGTTACCCTGCTCCTATCTGCTGCTGCATTAGCATTTGGGCTGGGTTCTCAGAGAGGGTAGCTGGGCTTCCCAATGACCCAGGAAAACATTGTTTATCATGCAATCTACCAGCATTTTCCTGGCTCTTTTCAGGCTAACCTGAAGTTTTGGAGTGGGATAGCAAGGGCAGGTGAGGTCAGAGCGTCGAACCCTGCCCAGTGACCTGGGAAACTGAATGTTTTACTCAACCTGCTTTGTGGAAATTGCCCCACCCAGGAGTTGAAAATATCAGTAAGGACAGATTGCAATTGATTATTTGTGTTGTGGAAATAAAAGGGAAGGTGATTTGGCATTTTTCTCTAAAAAATGCTAGTTAGTATTTTTTAAATTAGCAAGCCATTCAGGTGAATATATACTGAAAGAGAGTTGAATTCCGAAGAACAGCATTCCCATGCTCTCATATCTGTTTGGGATAATTAATAACTTCCTTAATTATGAATGGTTTGAAAATCTCATTCATTCAACAAACATTTACTTAGTGGTCACTGTGTGCCAGGCACTGCTCTAGGACTATGAAATGACTCTAATATATTACAGTGACACTTCATTTGACTTATTTAAACTACTACATTTAATTTTCTTTTTTTAACTCTTCTTGGTTTTTTTTATTTCTCTCCCTCTGTCTCCCTCATACAATAGAAATGTGAAAAGTGCACAAAGCATCTACGAACCCACAGGACTCCTGTCAACATGGATTTCAAAGGCAATAGCCCTGTCTCAGAGAGAAGTCTTTCTTTCAAGCCGGAGGGGCGTTGTGGATTCTGTGCGGGGGATGAATTAGAGTAAAGAGCCTCAGCCATGTTTCCTGGAGCAATTAGAGCCCACTGTCCTCAAATGGACTTACATTTATTGGCAAAAGGTGGAGTTAATAAAGCCATCAGAAAGAAATGCACTAAGTTGCCTGTGTCCCTGGAGGGATATTTGGTTGAGTCATACTAGGCATCAAATTAGATCCTGAGTTTATTTTAAATTTTTTAGGTGTTCTTACTCTGAAAAGGAAAGAGATGGCGAATGTGATTTTACTTTTGTTTTTCGGAGTCTCCTATCAATCCTGCCTCCCACTTAACTGTGCATCAGACATAAGAGATAACACCAGAAATATCTTACCAAGGAAGTGGAAGGATGGTTGTCAATTATTTTATCATTTGGAGTCCATACTTACCTATTTAACAACCCCTTGATAATATAGGATAGCAGTAACAAAGCATCTTTCCCTTGCAAGTAAACCCAACCTTTTCTACACTCATGGCAATGGACAGACTTCATTGTAATCAACCTTAAAATACCAGTGATTTCCTACTGGTGGGGTGGAAAGTGGGCTGCAGAATTGGGGCAGTTATTTAATAAATAGCATCTCCTAGCTGTTCCCAATGGGAAATTAGAAAGAGTGCTACAGACAGCTGTTGGAATCCCAGACTAGGATACCACCATGCCAAGGTTTTGAATACCAAACTCCCTTTGCCAAAGATCTTGAGATATTTTAGGAGAGAGATGTAAAAAACTATTTGGACATTCCAAAATTAAACAGCCCCATTTTCTCTTCCCTTTTGATTTAACTGTTTGGTGTTTGTGTAGGGAGGATGAAATGTATTGGCTGGATGTAGACAGATTGAAAAATAGGAGACTCAGAAAGGAAGGAGACAGATGATCCGGTACTCTTGTCTTCTGGCCAGTGAGTGTCCAAAGTGCTGTAATTGATGGGCATTCATCTATTATTTTATTGCCAGTGTGTTCTCTTAGCTTGGTAATATAAAGAACGTACAGGAGGAAACCTAAGTGTAGGCCACACATGAATAGGCAGTAAGTGATTACAGGGTAAACTACTAGGCTACTATAGACCAATGTGGGTGTGTGATAGAAGGATAGAGAAAGTTTCCAGGCTTTCATGTTTTTGCACAAAGGGAAGACCCAGATTTTACCAATCTGAGAGTTTCTCTTTTCATTATAGGGAATGTGATAAAACATCTTTGCTGACACCAGGCCATCAAAAGATGATTGAGCTAAACAGCTAAAAATCATAACATATTCCAACTACTCACCCATAAAGAGGAATGAAATCATGTCCTTTGCAGCAGTGTGGTTGGAACTGGAGGCCATTATCCTAACTGAAATAATGCAGACATAGAAAGTCAAATACGGTATGTTTTCACTTATAAGTGGGAGCTAAACGATGGGAACACATGGACATACAATAGGCACTAGAGACTCCAAAAAGTGAAAAGGTAAGAGGGAGACGAGGGTTGAAAAATTACCAATTCACTGGGGGATTGAGCAAGCTGAGCTCTTTAGAGTGGTATCTCCAGGAATTTGGAATTAGAAACAAGAGGACAGGTCAATTTCTCTCTGGGTAGCTGGATGTGTACTACGTAAATTTGGAAGTTGTTGGTGTCTATGGCATGTGGGAGAAAAAAAGATGAAACATCTTCTGAAAGAACAGAGCTGAGAGGCATACAGAGGTCTGCTTGGATTTCTTACAACTTTTCAGTTCCTGGTTGTCATCCCTTTCCTAAGAGCAAGCTTATTTTTTCTTGTTTTCTCTAAGCTGTTATTAAATCCTCACAATACTATTTTTTCCCTTTTATTGTTTAAGCTTGGCTAGAGCGGCTCTTGTTATTTGTACTTCCAAGAGGCCTAACTTAGAAAATGGCTCAAAAATATTGTTTGTAATCTCAAGAATCTTAAAAGTTAGACATCTGAGAAATAGATCCACCATCCTAACAATGTTCCTTCATGTTTCTGTTGGATCATGTCAATGGTAGTCTTTGACTAAGTTTCTGTAGACGTTGCTGGTAATCATTACAAATAGTTAAGTCCAATTTTCGAGTGTAGAGGTTGAAGAAGAACTAATTAGCAATGATTCAACTTTAGACTGAAAATTTGTTCAAAGTTATTTTTATCATGAGACAGAAGGCTGAAGCATAATTGAACATGTATTACAAATGTATGTTGGGAGTGAGTTCTCAGACTCTTAAGTAAACAAGATACGATTATATGTGCTGCTTTGCTCATCTCAATTTACTCTGACAGCCAGGCAGCGAAGTTGTTATGAGTAAGCATCAAATTTCCCAAATGGAGAGATTGAAGCCTAGAGAGAGGTTATGCTGGAGATCTTTTAGGAGAAGAATATTATGAGCAACCCACTCTCTTGAGCAGCCTGTGCTTCTCCAAAGTTTTTATTATAAATATAGTATGTGCCATTAAACATGATTTTGAAAAGAAAAACTTATTTCCAGTGTAAATATTTTGGTTTATTTCTTAACACATTTTTTCTAGGCATTTTTGATGTAGTTGTAGATGTGCCATACGTACAACTTTGTAATTACTCTTGTTGCTTAACATGATATCAAAAGTTTCTTCTTAAGTCATTACTTAGTATTACTGATCATTTTAAATAATCACATAATATATCATCCTGTGAATGTATGTTGTTTGCTAAAATATATTACTGGATATTAAGAATGTTTGTTATCTTCACAACTGTGAATGAACATCCCCAGCAGTATCTTTCAAACAATATATGCCTATTAATGGCTGCTCTTTCCTTCAACTGCACAGCCTTGTCCCTCTTTGGCAGCAACCCACATCTACTACTTCCTTCAAGTTACTTTGACTGCATGTAGCCTGATTACTCTCAATGATTATATCAGTTTTGTTTCTTTTAAATTGACTGGACTCCATACCCCTCAGCTCACATCTAGAAAGTGGCTGCTACATTATCTGGCATTTGTCCATGTGTGGCTTTGCTTGCTTGTTATTTTACCATGTTCTCTCCACCCAAGGACTTACTATGTTGTTGACCTCATATTAAAGATTAGTCATTTCTTATGGAAGGAGAAAGGAGGGAAATGCATGGGAAAGCAGGGAGAGAGTGAACTAGCACTGCTTTTTAAATCTTTGCTAAACTAAGTTACAGTTTTCTATTTCTTGAATGACTAACGCCAATTTTATTTCGAATCATGTTACCAGTTATTACTACACTTCTAGCCTAGCATGATACCTTTACTTATTAGGCTATAGCAAACTTTCATGGTTAGCTGCCTTCCCGATATATACCTTTTAGGTACATCTATCAGCGAGACAAAACACTATGGAAGCTTACAAATACAGTGTCTTTATGATGGGGCACGTAGTGGACATTTCAAGGCTCTTTATCCAAGAACAAGTAATTCAATACACATTTTTTGCCTCTAAGACTCTGAGATGGTACATTAATTTATGAAATAAGATTTTCCTTTGAGTGTTTTCTTCTTTCATTTGAGGCTTTATGCCTATTATGAAGTCATTTTAAAAAAGGCCACTAGACAGTTGGAAACATACCTCTAAAGTCTTGTGAAATTGGTTGGATTTTTAAGGAGAAGCTACTAATCCAATTAGCAGAAACAGAGAGAGAAGACTGTTCCTTCACACTAAAGGATAATTCTGTTGACAATATTGCTGTAGGACTTGTGTTTTCAGCTTTTCTTTTTTAAAAAAAACATTAAAACTTAGTGGGAAAGGAAAAGGGAAGCAGGGATTGAGGAAAAGTCTATCCCTTATGGTTTCTTTTTTGATGACATGAATTAATTTCTACCTTCTGAGCAAGCTTCCTGCTTCTGTGCCTTCTCATCCAAGCTCCACAGGCAACACACCCAGAGACTGAGTAGTCTTGGGCCAAGCTTGCTCTGAGATGCACAATCTACACAGGTTAATCAAAGCCACATTTAAACATTTACCTAAGAATTATTGTAATTCACAGTAATTAGGCTGAATGTTGAGCAATTCATGTAAATAACTGTAATTAGTACTATTTTTATACAGTCCAACCAAATTTTACATATTTTCTTTATTGTGTTAGTCTCCAATATTCCCAATTAGTATTAATATAAATTTGCCTAAATCCCTGTATATTTTAGTTCTCATTTTATTCATATTCTCTCTCTGAATGCCTTCCACTTTAGATGATAAATTACATTATGTAAGTATCTTAGTGTTCTGGTATTAACATCCCAGTAAATACTCAGAAAGGAAGAAGGTTAAAGCCTGGTTGAAGGAGGTTGTGGAAGAGTAAGGATGCTGGGGACAAGATAACCTACTGTTTCTATTCAGATCGTCTTGCAGTTGGGGAGGTCAATTGATTTTGTCTGTCAAACCCATCCACTTTCAATACCAGCCTTGCTACTAACTAGTTGGGGTGATTGTACTTATCTCTCTGGTCCTGTTTCCTCACCTGTAAAATGGCGGTGATAAGACTTATTGCATAGAGTTCTTGTAATTAATAAATGAGATAGTTTGGAAAAAGTATCAGGGGCTCAGTAGGTATTAGCTCCATTGGGATCCCCCTACCCACATTTTCATTACCTTTATTCAATTTAACCACGTTTACTGAGCACCTACCATGTTCAAGGCACTAATACCACACACTAGAAATAAAAAGATATGTAAGATTTGGTACCACCTTTCAAGCTGCTAATTGTATATGGGGAAAGCTTGGGTCATAACTGACTTAAAACAATGATAAGAAGCTAGGTCTTCTGTTTGAAAAATGGCATGTGAGGACTATAATGATTTAAATGGCCAGTGTCACATGCTGTACTCGATTGGAGCTTCTTATATTTTATTTGTTTTTCTGTCTTAACCATTAATGAGAGCAGACACGTTCAGGAATGAAATTTGGAGTCAATTATGAATCATCTGTGACTCTCCCATCATCTTTCCTTGGTGTAACTGCATTTTCTTTGCTTAAGCTGATATTAAAAGGAAATGAATATTCTCTCTTTTATTCCCTGGGTGGGAATTAGAAATGGGATGAATTTCACAATCTAATCTTTCTCATGAAGCAGAACAAAAGACAATAGAATAGTTTAAAATTTCTCCAAGATGATCTCTTGCCCTCTCTTCACCCTTGTGGATCTGGTTAAATTCCAGAAGCTGTTTGTGTGGTCAATTTCCTCAGCATCAGGAATCCAGACTAGTCCAAAGGGACACCCACATTTTTTTAACAGTTGCATAGGGTCATCAATTATCTGAAATAAAGACAGAAAAATCAGAGAGGCTGACAAGCAGAAGCCATCGAAATAAAAAAGGGGAAACACAGCAAAGAGGCTCAAGCAGAGTTTTGGAACCAACATTCTAAAGATCAAAGGGTCTCAGTGATTAGATAGTTCTCTAACTCCCATTCTCCAACTTTCCCTTTTATTTTTTAAAATAGAAAAGATATCTACATACCACTCTGAACTAGCATGCATTTTTTTTTCATATCAGTATTTGCCAATTTAATTGTCTATTTAGTGATGCAATTGATGTTCCTGGGGCCATTTCAGGAACAGGTGATTCCACATTCTGTCTTCTGGAGCAGACTGACCTGGCTGATAGGCTCACGTGGTTACAGTTAATCACTATTTCCCACATGCTAGCATGGTTCCTATCACACAGAAAGTGCCAACAGGTGTGAGAAGCCAAAGACAGAGCTTTTGTTCTCCCAGCAATTCCCCTTCCATATGACTAACATTTATCTATGTCAGATGAGAGTTTGGGCTTAGGAAGGGATATGTAAATATTTTTCTGGATTTGAGTCAGAGATGAAAGTAAATTAACCAGTATCTCTGGTAATTGACCTCAAAGCTGTCCCTATGCTTCCTCTTACTGATCTATTACTCCTGCCATAATGTTGGGTCTAACATTAGTGAGAATAGTGAGAACCATTGGCCAAAGCATGTCCAGTGTGCAGAAAGACCAGGGACAGCCTAGTCAATTGACCAAGGATCTGTCTACAAAATCTGAACTTGTAATCTTATGCAAGAGAGCATCCCCAAATTGTAAATCTTGAAGAAAAGTCCACTCGTTTTCAAACAGCATTTCTGGTGAGACTTTAATTCTGTATCGTTGTTATTAAGGCATATGGATCTTCACCTTGAATGTATAATTTTGATTAAATATTGTAGTTGAAAACAAAATAACAACAACAAAATAAGGAAACCAAGAAAACAAATAAAATTTCTTTTTCTCCAAGAGTGAGAAATGTGCAAACTATTTGAATGGGGAGGGAGGTAGGTGCTCAGAGGTTCCTGTAGATTGTTGACAGCCAGGACAATTCAGTTCATCCTTCTCTGTATGTTCTTGACATGCAAGTTTTGTCTGTTGGCTATCAAAAAACAGGCAGAAGCTTCTCCTCAAAATAAAACAGAAGCCCATCTCAAAACCGGCCAAAGAATTTGGTCATATCAATGATGTTTCTAACTCTTTAAGAAGTTCATTCCATTTGACCTAAAATTTTCACCTGTGTGTTTGTATCTCGAGATTATGAATTAATCACAGATGTAGCTAAAAACTTACATGCAAGTCACATTCTTTATAATAAATGAAGCTTGAGATGACTTAAATGTCAAGTGATAGGTGAATATTTAAATAACCAAAGGAGATCTAGTGAATAAAAGATTATTCAATTATTAAATGCCATGTTTTCAGAGTATTTAGCAACAGAGAAAATAGCTCACAATATAATGCTAAATTAAAAAGAACTATTAACACAATTTAAACATTTTTCCCTTTTTTTCCTCATCTTCTCTTTATGTTTTTCCTCCTCAGAAATATGTCAAAATATTTACAGAGTTTTCTTTTCATAATTTTTTATTTTTATTTTAAAAATTTTAAATATGAGCATGGATTAAGTTTGTAATCATGAGATACTTTAAAAGAGTCTTTAAAAAATCTCCCTATATTTACTTATCTATTTTTTTCTGACAACACAGTTCTCTGGGTCAGAAACAGATCATTCACTCAGAGAATCTTAGCAGCACTAGTTCCCCATGTCCCAATTCTTGTTGTGGGGGTAACATAGTGGGAGCCAAATTTACCTACTTGTGCAGCGGTTGCTTCATAGGACAGAAAACGAATATTATGATACTTGAAGCTTCTATAAGATGGCTGGCACATGTGTCTTACCTGCCCTGAAGGGAGGGGAGAATGAAAGAGACCTTGCTGCTCTGAAATGTAAACAGATCCTCTCTGGGGAGAGGAAAGGAAGGTCTCTAGGTTTTTATCACTCTTAGAGTGTAAGCAAATGGTTCTGATGGAGATGGAACTTCAGATCTCTCCAGAGCAATTTACTATGTCTAATTTATAAAGCATGCTTACCATTCAATCCTTCCAACAAGGCTGTCAGTAATTTGTATATCTGACAGTGCAGAGACATGAAACAATTCACGAATCACTGTTTCCAAAATCTTCCACTTATAGCCACTATGGAATAACTGATATTAGATTTGCTCTTTTGCTGTAAACAGCTAGAATATGGGACAAAGCACATGACACATCATGTTCAGATCTTGAGCAATAGGAACTGCAGGACTGTGACTCATAAGATAAGGGAAACTAACAAGGCAAGTCCCGTAATTACCTGAGGTTTCTGCATAGAAACCTTTTCTTAACTAGCATGCACAGTGGGGGAACAAGCAGAGCACAGCACTCTCACTGAGTGAGGAGATGTAAAACCAAATTCAGGGAGACCGAGGCAGCTCAAGTTGGAAGGGCTGGGTTGCAGAGAAGAGGGAATTTTCAAGAAAAATAGCTCCAAATATTTGCCCAGGAATCCCCTTGAGTCTTTGCCTGAATAAGCTGAGCTTGCATCCAATAAAAGTCTATGAGGCCAGGATAAGAAAAACTACTAAAGAGCTGTAAGTTAAATAATTCACAGAGTTCATAGAGAGTAGGAGGATATTCCATTTCCAAACAGCCAGAGCGAAAACAGACATTATTGAATACCTAGAACATCTGTTAGAAACTCCAAAATGGTTGGCCTTGAGAGCAGGGTTTAAGCTAGCCATAGAATAAAGCCTCCTCTGTCCTGTCCTGATAGATCTTAAACACCAATATTGAAAAAAACCAAAGTACTTGCTACATAAAAATTACAGACTCTTTAAATAAAAGTAAATATAGACAAGTGATTTTTGACAGAGGTACCAAAGTAATTTGATGGGGGAAAGATAGTCTTTTCAACAAATTGTGTGGGAACAGCCAGATACTCATATTGGGAGTGAGTGTGGGAAGGAACTTTAACACTTATTGTAAATACAAAATTTAAGTCAAAACAGATTATAGACTTAAACATCAGAGGTAAAATTATAACATTTCTAGAAGAAAACAGGACAAAATTGAAAAACTGAACTTCATAAAAATTAAAAACTTGTTCTTTGGAAAATAGGAAAATAAGGCAAATGTCAAACTGGGAGGCAAATGTCAACTTGTGAATATTCATCATTCTATAATGAATATAGTGGAATATCTCATAATGAATAATATCTCATGAGAACAATATCTCATAGTGAAAAAGTGAATATCTCATATCCAATATATATAAATAACTCTTTCAATGAATCAATAAGATAACTCAATATTTACCCAGTAAAAGATGTGAGTACATATTTCAAAAAATATGTCGTCCAAATGGGCAACATTGGCTGGGTGCAGTGGCTTACACCTGGAATCCCAGCACTTTGGGAGACCGAGGCAGGAGGATCACATGATCCCAGGAGTTTGAGACCAGCATGGGCAACACAGGGAGACCCCATCTCTACAAAAAACACAAAAAGTAGCCGGGTGTAGAGGCATGCACCTGTAGTCTCAGCTACTTATGAGGCTGAGCTGGGAGAATCACGAGTCCAGGGAGGTTGAGGCAGCAGTGAGCCATGATTGCGCCACTGTACTCCATCCTGGGGGACAGAGTGAGACCTTGGTCTCAAAACAAACAAACAAACAAACAAACAACACAAATGGGCAATCAATCTTTACCTAAAGAGATGTTTTATATTATTTGTTACTTAGAAAAGGCAAATTCAAATCACATTGAAATACCTCTGTAAATTCATTAAAATGACTAAAATTAAAAAGACTTATACTCTCAAGTGTTGACATGGATTTGGAACTATTTAGATGTCTCATATATTGCTGGTGAGAGTGTAAAATAGTGTAAATACTCTGGAAAAAGTTTGGCATTTTCTTATATGGTTAAATATATAGTTACCTTTTGACCTAGTAATTATATTCCCAGCATTTATATAAGACAAATGAAAATAAATGTCCACATGAAGACTCGTATATGAACATTCATAGCAGATTCATTCACAATAGCCCCAAACTGCTAAAAAATAAAGTACTTATTAAATTATGAATGATAAATAAACTAGGGTATAGTCATACAATGTAGTGTTACTCTGCATTGAAAAAATGAATGAACTATTGATGCACACAAAAACCTGGAGGAATCTCAAAAGCAATATACTGAGAAAAACAGGCTGAATTAAAAAGAGTATATACTGCATGATTCCATTTGTTTGAAATTCTGAGAAAGGTAAAATGAATCTGTGTTGACAGACAGATCAACAATTGCCTGGAGTTGGAATTTGGGGTGGGTGGTTTGAATGTAAAGGGCCACAAGTGAACATTTCAAGGTGATAGAAAGTTCTGAAAGGGGAAGGTGGGGTGGTTACACAGGTCTGAATATTTGTCAAAAACTCATTAAACTGCATAATTGGATGTAACTTATACTACAATAAATTTTGTTTAGAAATATTAATTAGAAACAAAGTGACATATCCTATAGGTCAAATTGTCTTGCGAGGGCTATGGGATTATCTCATTTACCTTTCAGAGGAGGGATATTAAAGGAAGAATTATTCTCATTCTTCAGTAAAGAAAAAACAAAATCAGACAACACAATATTTTCTAGTGTCTAATAATACAGGCAGCTGTCAAGCACATCCATTCCTGCCTGCTGTTTGATATCCCACCATGATCGGCCTTTACCTATGCAAGTTTCCCTAAAGTATTGAGCATCTACCTCTTAAAGAAAATTACCATTTGAATTGTCATATGACACATTAGGCTGTAAATGGAGACATTTCTAATGGTAAAACAAAATAGGGCTAAGAAGCTATTTGACCCTTTCATAGCACATTAATAACTATCCTGTTTCATCTATGGCCAGTTTTAAATTAGATCACAAAAATCTGCCTGTTCTTGTCTCCCAACACTCATTTTTCTTTCCCCTGGGTCATGTTGTTTCCACTCATTCAATTATTTATACATTTATCTATGTCTGAGAGGAAGGTGAAGTAATGCACTTACAGTATCACTCCCCGTTATATGGGGAATAAAAACAAAAACAAAGACTTTCACACATTTAAAGCACTTAGGGAATTATGGTTGAGGTAGTTGACTTTGTTTATGAATTATCAGAAATGACCATGTCTCATAAAAAAAAAAAATCAATCACTGGAGACAGCACTCCTGGAGTACTGAAATGAAGATCTCTTAAAATCTACTCCACAAGAGCAATGAGAACACTGGCAACAATTCTCAAAATCAACTTTTTCAAAATTTGAAAATTAACCTAAAGATTTCAACAATCTGAGGAGCAGCTATTCAAGGAAAACAGGTGAATCTTGTTAAGAAAATAAGCTTTGTGGTGCTTCAACCTACCCCCATTGGCATTCCCTTCCCCTCAGTTCTGTGGTAGCCAGTTCTGTCATAATCACAGTAACCATGAAATAGCAGCCTAGCAGCCACTAGATGGGCAGAACAGGTTTGGTTTTCCCAAAAAGCCCTGCCCCAATAGAGTATGTCATTATTCAACCTGTCTGGAAGTTTGCTGGAAACCCTACCTCTCATGACTTGTCATTATTTGACTAAACATTTCCCTGAGGCATTTGTCAAATATAATCAGAGGCAATTGTTTAACATGGCAGCTGCCTAAGTCAGGGATAATAGTTGGTACCAAAAAAAAAAATAATAAAAAAATAAAAATAAAAAAAAATTGTTGCTGACCGAAAAAGGTTAAAAGAAAAGCTGGGGAATGAGGTTTTCGCAGGGGATATGTTAGTTTCCTAGGGCGGCTGTAATAAAGGATCACAAACTAGGTTGCTTAAAATAATAGAAATGTATTGTCTCACAATTCTAGAGTCCAGACATCTGAAGTCAAGGTGTTGACAGGGTTTGTCACCTCTGAAGGCAATGAGGAATGATCTCTTTCATGCTTGCTCCTTGCTTCTGGTGATTGCCATAATTCTTTTGGTGTTTCCTGGTTTGTGGCTGTATCACTCCAATCTCCACCTTTGTCATCACACAGACTTCCTCTCTGTGTACCCTTGCGTCATCACATGGCTTCCTTATAATGACACCATGACACCAGTCATTCAACGTAGGGTCCTCCCTAAGCTGTTGTGATATCATCTTAACTAATTACATCTGAAAAAATATATTCCCAAATAAGGTCACATTCTGAGATTCCATGTGGACAAATTTGGGGGGACCATTATTCAACCCAGTACAGAAAGCCTTAAAAGCCTCCTGTGAAAGTAGAAGTCCATGTGCATGTCCAGGGAATATCTAAGAAACCCTTAATGCCTCTTGCTTATCTTGAGGTTCTATACAAATGAGAAGTAAAGGCTATTGCAGAAATGTGCTCTGCCTGCCAGATCATTGACAGAGTGCTATAATACACACACACAGCACTCTGGAGAGGCCAATAGACTGATTGTTTCAAGGAATTTAAGGAAATCTCTGTCTAATCATTAGTTAGCCACAAAGCAAAACAATCAGTGATTCAGTGGCCATGCACAACAATGAATACAAACTTTATGTGATTAATTCAGAAAAGTTACTAAAGAGGACAACATCAGCAATGAACAACAAAACAAACCTTGGGAAGGGAGAGGAATCTAATTTCCTGGGTTGCCACGTAATAGTTTTTACAATGTTCAGTTTAAGAAAAAATTGAAACATAAAAGGTATTAGAAAAATATGGACCATACACAGGAAAAGCTGCCAATAGAAACTGTTTCTGATGTAGCAAACACATTGAACTTTAAGAAAAGAGCTTAAATCAGCTATCATAAATATGTCCAAAGGATTAAAGAAAATGATGTCTAAAAACTAAAGGAAAGTACAAGAATAATGTCTCATCAAATTGAGCTTATCCAGTCTGAAGAATGAAAGTCAAAGAAAATTTTAAAAAGGAACAGAGTCTTGGAGATTTATGAGACATCACCAAGCATACCAACTAAAGAATAATGAAAATCCTAAGAGAGAAGAGAGAGAAAATGGATAAAAAAAAATCTTTGAGGAAAGAATGGGTGAAATCTCCTCAAATTTGATGAAAAACATTAATCTACACACCCAAGAAGCTCAACAAACTCTGAGAAGAAAAACTCAAAGAGATACACACTTAGATATATCATCAACTTGCTAAAAGACGGAGAATATTTAAAGCAGCAAGGAAAATGAGACTCAGCATGTAAGGGATCTTCTATAAGGCTAATAAGCAATTTCTCCTTAAAACTGATGGAGACCAGAATAAAGTGGTATGATGTATTTGAAGAACTGAAGGAAAAAGACTGCAACCAAAAATTCTATATCTAAAAAAAAAAATAAAATAAATTAAAAAACCTATCTTTCAAAAATGAATGAAGACATATCCATAGAAACAAAAACTGTGAGAATTCTTCACTAGCAGATTTATCCTGTATAAAGAAACTAAAGGGAGTTCTGTAGGCTGAAATAAAAGGACACTAGACAGTAACTCAAATCCACATAAAGAAACAAAGAGAACTAGTAAAAACAACTTCTACCTGATTGAAAAGACAGCTACAGAAAGCAACAATTATAAAACTGTGTTGATAGGCTTATAATATATAAAATGTAATTCACATAATTCACATGACAATGATAGCACAATGAAGGGTAGAAGAGAATAGAGCTATATAGAAACCAATTTTTGTATACTATTGAAATTAAACTGCTGTTAGATTTAGTTCTGATTCCAAGGGAAACCACTAAAAAATAACGCTAAAAAATACAGTGAATGAAACAATGAAGAAATTAAAATGGTACACTAGAATATTTATTTAACACAAAAGAAGGCAATATTGGAGGAATAGAGAAACAAAAATGACATATAGAAAACAAATAGCAAAAAGACACATGTAAATTCTACTTGATCAGCAATTACATTAAATGAAGATTGATTGGACACTCCAATCAAAAGGCAACAATTGGCAGAATGAATGAAAAAATATGATTTAATTATATAAAATCCACAAGAGATACATTTTAGATTTACAGACAAATAGGTTGAAAGTAAAAGGATGGAAACATATATACCACATAAACTACAACAAAAATTTGTTAGGAATGGCTTTATGAATATCAGACAAAATAAAATGTAAGAAAAAATTGTTACTAAAGACAAGAATATTTTATAATGATAAAAGGGTATATTCAACTAGAAGACACAATAATAACAAACAAAAAAACCCACAAAAAATTATATACACCTCTCAACTGAGCCCAAAATACATGCAGCAACAACTAGAAGTGAAGGGAGAAAGAGATAATTTCACTATAATCATTAGAGACTACAATACTCCACTTTCAAAATGGATACAACAACCAAGCAGAACATTGACTAGAATATAGAATACTTGAACGGCACTATAAACCAATGAGATATAACAGTTATCTATAAAACACCCACGCAACAATAGAAGAATTATTCACCTTCCTCCCAAATGTGCATATGAAATATTCTCCAGGATAGATCATATGTTAAACCTAATACAAGTTTCAATAAATTTTAATGAATTGAAACAGTACAAAGTATGTTCTCCAACCACAATGGGAAAAATTAAATATTAATAACAGAAAAAATTGTGAAACCTATAAACATACAAATTAAGCAACAGTCAACTAATGACTAATGAGTCACAGAGGAAATCAGAAAGAAATTAGAAAATATTTAGACATGAATAAAAAAGAAAACAAAACATATTAAACCTTATGAAGTGTAGCTAAAGCAGTGATTTGAGGAAAATTTTTTTATGACTGTAAATGCTTATATAAATAAAAGAAGACCCCATATCAAAAAAAAAAAAGAGAAAGAAATCTCAAATCAACAACCTAATGTTTACCTTGAAGAATTCGAAAAAGAAGAGCAAACTAAACCCAGAGCAAGTCAAAAGGAAATAATGAAGATTAGAATGGAAATAAATAAAATGAAGAATAGAAAATCGATAGAAAAATAGGTTGGTTACTTGAAAAAAATCAACAAATTTGGTAAACTTTTAGATAGACTAACCATGGAAAAGAGAGAGGGCTCAAATTACTAAAATCAGGAATGAAAGAGGGGACAGAACCATCAACTTTCCAGTAATAGAAAGGATTGTACAAAATGCAATGAACAATCATATTCCAACAAACGAAATAACATAGATGGAATTTACAAACTCTAGGAAGATACAAACTAATGAATTTTACTTAAGAAGAAACAGAAATCAGAATAGATGTAAATACCAAAAGAAGAGGTTGAAAAATTTACACACATATACACACACACACACCCCCCAGGCCCAGATGGCTACATAGGTAAACTATACAATTATTTAAACAAAAATTAATACAGATATTTCACAAACTTTTCATAGTTTCATATTTCAAAATAGGAGAGGAAACATTTCTCAACTCATTCTACGAGGCCAGTATTATGCTGATACCAAACCAGACAAAGACATCACAAGAAGATGATAGACTGAAAAAAATATTCCTTATAAATATAGATGCAAAAATCATTAACAAAATACTACCAAACAATTCAGCAACATATCAAAAGGATTATACATCACAGCCATGTGAGATTTATATTAGGAATGTAACGTGAAAATCAATCAATGTAATACACCACATTAATAGAATAAAGAACAAAAGCAATTGATTCTTTCAATAGACACAGAATAGGCACTTGACAAAATGTAACAACCTTTTATGACAAGACCATTCAACAAACTAGGGATAGAACAGAACTTTATCAATTGAATAGAGAGTATCTACTAAAACCCACTGCTAATATCATACTCAACTGTGAAAGACTAAAAGCTTTTCCTCTAAGATAAAGAAGAAGACAAAGATGTCCGCTGTGTGAGGTCATTCTTGTTGCTATGAAGAAATACCTGAGACTGGGCAATCTTTTTTAAAGAAAATAGGTCTAACTGGCTCACAGTTCTGCAAGCTGTACAGGAAGCATGGTGCTGGCATCTCTCAACTTCTGGGGAGGCCTCAGGGAGTTTTACTTAAGGCAGAAGGTGAAGTGGAAGCAAGAGGAAGGAGATGCCACACACATTTTAGCAGCCAGCTCTCCGGAGAACCCATTATCATGAGAACAACACCAAACCATGACCCAAACACCTCTCACCAGGCCCTACCTCCAACATTGGGGATCACATTTCAACATGAGATTTGGGTGGGACAAATATCCAAACCATATCATCCATTTCTGCCACTTCTATTCACACTGTACTGGAGGCTGTCAGAGCAATTAGAAAAGTAAAAGAAAGAAAAGGCATCCAGTTTGGAAGGAAGAAATAAAATTATCTCTATTCCCAGATAGCATAATCTTGTATATAGAGTCCTCGGAAATTCACAAAATCATATTAGAACTAATAAACAAGTCCAGCAAGTCTTCAGGATACCCAATCAATATACAAGTATCAATTGCATTTTATGTATTAGCAAAAAAAATTTGAAAATGAAATTTAAAAAACAATAGCATGTATAAATGCACCAAAAAGAATAAAATGCTTAGAAATAAATTCAGTATAAAAGTTAAAATATATTTTGAAAACTACAAAACATTGTTGAAAGATTTTTAAAAAATCTAAGTAAGTGGAAAGGCATTTCATATTTATGGATTGGGAAACTTAGTATTGTTAATATAGTAAAACTTCCCAAAGTGAGCTATAGATTTATGAAATCCTTTTCAAAATCCCAGCTGAACTCTTATAGAAATCAATAATCTGATCCTAAAATTTATAACAAAATTAAAAAAAAAAAAAAACAGAGAAGCTGAAACAATCTTAAAAAAGAAGAACAAAGTTGGAGGATTCACACTTCCTGGTTTCAAAATTTACTACAAAACAGCAGTAATCAAGAGAGAATGAAATTGAATTGAAAGTTTAGAAACAAATCCTCACGTTTATGGTCACTGATTTTTGACAAGGAGGGCAAGATAATTAAATGGGGGGAAATAATGATCTTTTCAACATATGGTGCTGGGACATCTGTGTATCCACAGGCAAAAAAAAAGAAAAAAAAGATTCAAAACCTAAATATAAGAGCTAAAACTACAAAATTCTTAGAAGAAAATCCAATCTAAAACCTTGGATTTGGCCACGTTTCCTTGCATATGACACCAAAAGCTCAAGCAACAACAATAGCAACAACAATAACAAAATAAATTGGACTCTGTCAAAATTAGAAACTGGGTGTTTCAAAGGACAGTAATAAGAAAGTGAAAAGACAACTCATAGAATGAGAGAAAATGTTTGTAAATCATATATATGAAAAAGAACTGGTATTCAGAATATGTAAACAACTCTTGCAACTCAATAATAAAAAGATAAATAACTCAGTAAAAAATTGAGCAATTATTTGAGTAGAGATTTCTCCCCAAAAGACATACAAATGGCCAGCAGCACATGAAAAGATCCTCAATTTATTAGTCACTAGGGAAATACAAACCCAAACCACAATGAGCTACTATTTTATATTCATTAAGATGGTATAATAAAAAAGATGGACAATAACAATCAAGAATATTAAGAATTTAGAATCATCATACATTGTTTAATTTTCTTTCTTTGTTTTGAGACAGGATCTTGTGCTTTCACCTAGGCTGGAGTGCAATGGTGTAAACATGGTTCACTGCAGCCTCAACCTCCTGAGTTCAAGTGACCCTCCTGCCTCAGCCTCCTGAGGAGCTGTGACCACAGGCACTGGCCACCACACCTGGGTAACTTTTTTTTTCTTTTTTTATACAGACGGAGTCTCTCTGTGTTGCCCAGGCTGATTTCAAATTTCTGTGTTCAAGCAATCCTCCTGCCTCAGCCTCCCAAAGTGCTGGGATTATAGGCATGAGCCACTGTGCCCAGCCCTCTTACATTGTTTATGGAAATGTAAAATGGGGAATCTGCTTTGGAAAACAGCTTTGCAGTTCCTCAAAAGGTTAACCACAGAGTTACCATTTGACCCTGAAATCCTACTACTCAGTATATATTCAAAGGAATTAGAAATAAATGTCTACAAAAAATTTTGGTTACAAATGTTCATAGCATTGTTATTCTTTTTTTTTTTTTTGAGACAGAGTCTTGCTCTGTTGCCCAGGCTGGAATGCAGTGGCACAATCTTGGCTCACTGCAAGCTCTGCCTCCCGGTTTCACACCATTCTCCTGCCTCAGCCTCCCGAGTAGCTGGGACTACAGGCACCCATCACCACGCCCGGCTAATTTTTTTTTTTTTTGTATTTTTTTTTTTAGAACAGATGCAGTTTCACGGTGTTGGCCAGGATGGTCTCGATCTCCTGACCTCGTGATCCGCCTGCCTTGGCCTCCCAAAGTGCTGGGATTACAGGCGTGAGCCACGGCGCCCAGCCAGCATTGTTATTCTTACTAACAAAAAAGTGGCAACAATGTACACATCCATCAAATGATAATAGATAACCCAAATGTGGTATATCCATACAATGGGATTCAGTCATAAAAATGACTGACAGAGTGATGCGTGCTACAATGTGGATGAACCTTGAAAACATTAAGCCACATGTAAGAAACTACACACAAAAGACCACATAGTGTATGATTCCACTTATATGAAATACTCAGAATAGACAAATCCACAGAGGCAGAAAAGTAGGAGTGTTTGCCAGGGGGCAGGCGACAAGAGGAATACGGAGTGAATAATTGGTATGGGGTTTCTTTTTGCGATGATAGTAATTTTCTGAAATTAGGTACCGGTGATGGTTGCATGACTTTGTGAATATACTAAACCACTGAATTGTACATTTCAAAAGGATAGATCTTATGATATCTGAATTTATCTCAGTTTTTAAAATGTGAAACTCTGATCCTTCCTCCTGATCTGTGCATGAGAAGACTTTCTTTCTCTTCTAGGGCATATGGAAAAGCAAGATGTCTCCTGTCCTTTTTAGTGTCACCTGTACCTCAAAAAATGAGGAAAGAACAAAGCAAGAAGAAGCTACGTTTCAACTTGCTGCCATTTGAACCTGGAATGAACATGAGAAAATTTATAACAAAATTATCTCTACAGTTAACATCTACAAAAAGCAGCCCAGACCAAACACCAGGCCTGTGGTTTACAGGGATGGCCAGTGGTCTTGCCCTCTCTCACTTGTGAGGTTTCAGTGAGTGATGGGAAAACACTTTAGTGAGCTCTTCATCACCTAGGGAGCTTGTTAAAATGCAGATTCTGTCTTAGTAGGCCTGGAACGGGGCCCGAGATTATGCCTTTCTTACAAGCTCCTGGATGGACAGTGCTAATCAGCTTTGAGGAGTGAGGTTACAGGCATCATGTAAGCAGGCATTCTATCTATCAAGGAAGCCTCCTGTATTAGTTCTTTTTTACACTGCTATAGAGAAATGCCTGAGGCTAGGTAATTTATAAAAAAAAGATGTTTATTTGGCTCACAGTTTTGCAGGCTATACAGGAAATGTGATGCCAACATCTCCGTCTGGTGAGGGCCTCAGAAAGCTTGCAGTCACCGTGGAAGGCAAAGGGGAAGCAAGTGAATCACGTGGCAAGGGAGAGAGAAGGGGGGAGATCCATCTCTTAAACAACCAGATCTCCTATGAACTAACTGAGCAAGAATTCACTCATCACCAAGAAGATGACACTAAACCATTCATAAGGGATCTGCGCCCGTGATCCAATCACCTCCCACCAGGCCCCACCTCCACCTAGCACTGGGAATCACATTTCGGCATGAGATTTAGACGGAACAAACATCCAAACCATATCAGCTCCCTAGGGGAGAAGTTTAGACCATGTTTTGAAGGAGGAAAGGACATATTGTTTACCAGGGCAGGCCATAATATTTCCAGTGAAGGATTAAGAAGGTTGAAAGGTAGAAATAAGTAAGGCAGGTGCAAACAAATGATAAGCCGACTGGCTCAGCTCTGCTAGAGAGATGGAGACATAATGGTGGAAAGAAATAAATAGTCAAACAACCTCGGTGGCCCACCTATATCATCTGGCTGTGTCACACTCAGCCAGCAATTCTGAGGCTGTGTTCACTGGTGCACTGTTGGTCTGTAAACTGTTCATAGGTGTCAATCTCGTTGTGCGGTCAAATTAAGAGGAAATTCTGAGGTTAAACACATTTATTTTTAAAATTTTTAAAAATGCTTATCTTTTTCTTCTCGATTCTGGGCACGTGTTTTCTGCTTTTTAAAAAATAGTTTCATGTCGCCAGGTATAGGTTTTTTAGAAGTTGCCAAATGACATCTCTTTTTTCTCTCCCTTTGAAATGGTGATTTCCAATCCCGACTGTTCATTCAAATGATCTGAGAGCTTCTTAGAAATATCAATGCCCAGGACTCACCGCTAGACACTTTGATTTAGGGAGTCTGAGGTGGGGCCTGGGAATCAGTGTTTTTAAAAAGCTCTTCAAGTGATTTAAATGAGCAACCACTGCTCTCTGATCATTATCTCACCTGACTCTACCTGCAGCGGGCAGCCTACAGGAGTAAACACTGAGTGGCCATGGCTTACCTGGTAACAAGTGGCTGCTCAGAGTGTCAAAGGCTGGGACAGTCTCATAAATTATTTATAAACTATTACCTGTGCCTGAAGGATTGTATTTTTTATGTTAGGATTTTTTATGTTAGGATTGTACAGCAATAGTTAATGGTTGTCTGTGAGATCCCAAGTTAGGCCCCCTATTCATACTGAATGTCAGGTCAAGAAACTCACACTTGCAATTTTTAAAGATGGGCATTGGCAGTTTATAAGATATGACTGGGAAGTAAATGTATCTAAGATTTTGGAGGAGTGGAGGAATCTCCTTTCAAAAAGATTGGATTGGGGGCCAGGCATGGTGGTTCACACCTGTAATCCCAGCACTTTGGGAGAGCGAGATGGGCAGATCACATGAGACCAGGAGTTTGAGACCAGCCTGGCCAACATGGCAAAACCTGTCTCTACTAAAAATACAAAAATTAGCAGGGCGTGGTGGCATGCCTGTAGTCTCAGCTACTTGGGATATTGATATTGATACTTGGGAGGCTGAGGCATGAGAACCGCTTGAGCCCAGGAGGCGGAGGTTGCAGTGAACTGAGATCACATCACTGCACTTCAGCCTGGGTGACAGAGTGAGACCCTCCAATCCAGTCACCTCCCACCAGGCCCCACCTCCAACATTGGGAATCACATTTCAACATGAGATTCAGAGGGGACTGACATTCAAACCATGTCAGTTCCCTAGGAGAGAAGTTTAGAACATGTTTTGAAGGAGGAAGGGACATATTGTTTACCAGGGCAAGCCATAATATTCCCGGTGAGGGATTAAGAAGGTTGAAAGGTAGAAATCTGTAAGGCAGATGCAAACAAATGATAAGTCAACTGGCTCAGCGCTACTAGAGAGGTGGAGACATAATGGTGGAAAGAAATAAATAGCAAGTCAAAGAACTTCGGTGGCCCACCTATGTCTAAAAATAAATAAATAAATTAATTAATTAAAATGTGTTAAAAAGATTGGATTGGCTGCTTTGAATCAACCTGGAGAGAAACTTAGTCTTAATAGCGATGAGCAGTTTGTCAAGAATCAGAGAAGCCAGACATCAATGCAGACCACAGATAGTTTTGATGGCAAAGAGCCTTCATCAGGAGCTTTATTTCATGTTTGTATTTTATTTTTTAAATTCAACTCTTCTTTTTTTTAAAAAAAGTTATTGAAGTGTAATTTACCTGTAATAAGAGAGGCTTGTTTTAAGGGTACAGTTCCGGCCGGGTGCGGTCGCTCACGCCTGTAATCCCAACACTTTGGGAGGCTGAGGTGGGCGGATCACGAGGTCAGGAGATCGAGACCATCCTGGCCAACACGGTGAAACCCCGTCTCTACTAAAAATACAAAAAAGTAGCCGGGCGTGGTAGCAGGCGCCTGTGGTCCCAGCTACTCGGGAGGCTGAGGCAGGAGAGTGGTGTGAACCCGGGAGGCGGAGCTTGCAGTGAGCCAAGATTGCGCCACTGCACTCCAGCCTGGGCGACAGAGAGAGACTCCATCTCACAATAAATAAATAAATAAATAAATAAAAATACAGTTCCATAAGTGAGATGTGTCTCTCTGTGTAACCATCATCCCAGTCAAGATATAGAACATTTCCATCACCCCAAAATGTACCCCTGTGAACTCTGCAATGACTTCCTCCCCAGGCCTGCCCTAGGTAACTACACTGGTCTTATTTCATATAGATGAAACATAAAATATGTACACACATATATGTGGCTTCTTCACTCTGGATAATATTGTTGAGATTCATTCATGTTATTGCAGGAATTCATAGTTCACTTTTTAAAAAAAGTTATTGAATAGCGTTACGGCTGCACCACAGGTTTTTTTTTTTTTTTTTAATCCATTCACCTAGTGACCAACATTTGGGTTAATTTCAGTGGAGCTATTATCAATAAAGCTGTATGAAGATTTATTTACAAGTTGTTTCTTTCATGTAAATAATTGGAAGTGAAGTTGCTAGGACACATGCTAAGTGGGGCACATAGTAAATTTATAAGAAATTGTCAAATTGTTTCCCAAAGTGGTTGTAACATTTTATACTCCCACTGACAGTGGATAAGAGCTGCAGTTGTTAAATATCCTTGTCAACTCTTGTATTGTCAGTCTTCTTAATTTTAGCCATTCTAGCTGATTTGCAGTGGTATCTCATAGTGATGAGATACTATTACAAGTATGGTATTCATTTCCCTGATGGCTAAAAACTAAACAAATATCAGCCCCTATCTGAAATCATATATAAAAATTAACTAAATGAAATATAGGTATAAACATAAAAGGAAAAACTATATAATAGTATTACAAAAAATATAAGAAAACCTTTGTGACTTTTGGGAGTAGGCAAATACTTCTTAGACAACTCATAAATAGTACTTAGACATGAAAAAGAAAAAGTGATTATTTAAATTTCATCAAAATTTAAATAATCTGCCCTTCAAAAGACAGCATTAATAAAATTAAAAGTCAAGTCACAGACCAGGAGACAATATTTTCAATGAATACATTTAATAAATAGTTGTGTCCAGAATATACAAACAATTCCTACAACTCAAAAACAAACCCACTTAACGAAAAAGGGGACAAAAAATTTAATAGATACTTTAAATTTATTTTTATCATACATAATCTCACAAAGTGCATAAATGTGATCATACACACTTCTTTTTTTTTTTTTTGAGACAGACTTTCACTCTGTCACCCAGCCTGGAGTACAGTGACACGATCTCGGCTCACTGTAACCTCCACCCGCTGGGTTCAAGTGATTCTCCTGCCTCAGCCTCCATAGTAGCTGGGATTACAGGCTCCCACCATTGCACCCGACTAATTTTTATATTTTTAGTAGAGACAGTGTTTCACCATGTTGGCCAGACTGGTCTCGAACTCCTGACCTCAGATGACCCGCCTGCTTCAGCCTCCCAAAGTGCTAGGATTACAGGTGTGAACCACCACATCCGGCTGATCATATACACTTCTAAAAATAGTATTTATTTTTCCAATTTTTACTTGGTTTTCACTTTGTTTTCCTTATTCTACTTGCATCAGTACCCAGCCCAATCCCCTGGGTACCCTTGGTAACAAGCTAGAAGTGTTTCTCTAGTAATTTAATCATATCAAGGCACATACACACACACAGTTTTTGTCCATTTTTTTACCAAAATTAGAATATTATATTTATATTTCTGTCTGCATATTTAAAATTTTTTTAACAAGTTATCATTATTAACATTGATCCAAGTCAGCTGTCGTGATTCTAATTTTTTATTTTCATAGCAGCATACTATTCTGTCATGTGTATTTACCACAAATTATTCAGCAATTTCCTTTTCTTTCACTTTTTTCCACTTCAAAAAATGGGGCAATAAGTGTCCTTGCACATATCCTTACTTCTTGGTATTTTTTGGTTTTAGGAGTGGAATTCCTGCCAACTTGCTTTCCATATAAAGGCTGTGCTCTTTCCCATACCCCAACCAGTGATGTGGATAGGGGAAGAGGCAGTACATCCTTGTCCTTAGGTGCAGACAATCAGGTGCCAGACTGCCTGAATTCAATTCCTAGCTCTGTAACTTATTAGATGTGCCCCCTTGTGCCTCAAATTCCACATCTGCAAAATGGTGATAACAACCCTTACTTCATAGGACGTAGGGAAAGTCAAGTGAATTCACCTGCAGAGCAATTCATGCTTGGCGCATAAGTGCTGTGGAATTGTTACCTATACCCATCGTTCATTTCACAAATGTCGAGCAAGCACCTATTTTTTTCAGAATCTATTTTAGACTCCAGGGATACAGCACTGAATAAAAATATTACTTTCCCAGTGGAGCTTTCATTCTGGTGGAAAAATCTGCTACAGTGTTTACGGTTTAAAAATAATTTGTTTTTCTGGTAGACATAAAGTGGTATCTTATTATTTGTTTTGATTTGCATTTTCCTGACTAGAAGTACATTTGATCATCTTTTCACTTATAAATTTGATACCTTTTTTTTTTGTTTTGTTTTGTTTTTGAGACAAGGTCTAGCTCTATGGGCCAGGCTGGAGTGCAGTGGCACCATCTCGGCTCAATGCAACATCTACCTCCTGGGCTCAAACCATCCTCCCACCTCAGCCTCTGGAGAAGCTGGGATTACAGGTGCACACCACCATGCCCAGCTAATTTTCATATTTTTCGTAGAGACAGGGTTTCACCATGTTGCCCAGGCTGGTCTCGAAATTGGGAGCTCAAGTAATCTGCCTGCCTCAGTCTCCCAAAGTGCTAGGATTGCAGGCATGAGCCACCCCACCTGGCCTAAATTTGACACTTCTATTTGCATCACTTAGGTTATCTATTTATATATTTTTGGCCACATTTAAATTTTTTAACCATTTTTGTTTAGTATAAAAATGAATACTTTTCTGTGTGTTACAAATCCTTCCTCAAATCTATAACTTGTCTATTGACTTTGTATATGGCATCGTTTATCATCTGATTGTTTTTCATTCTGATATAGTATTTAACTATTTCCATTATCATTTTATGGCTTTTAGACTATAAGATTAGGTTAGGTTCCATTGTACCTGTAGTTTCTGAAATATCTCTGGCAAAAATTTTATTGTTTAGGCTTCAATGTTGAAAGAAAAAATTTTTAAAAATTATTGTTTATCTTTTCACAGGTAAATCTTTATCTGAAATTGATGTTTGAATATGGTGTTACATGGGGTTTCATTTTTCTCTTCTAAATGAGGAGTCAATTATTCTGACCCTATTTCTTAAAAATTCCATTATTTTTCCATCTAAATAAAATGAATATTTAACACATATACCATATATCGCACTTCTGAATGATTTATTCTATTTATAAATCTGTGTGTTCCTACACCAATACCACTTTGACCTGATCATACTTACTTTTGGGGGTTGTTGGTATCTAACGAGGCAAGTCGTGTTCCCTCACTGTTCTTCACTTGCCTTGGTGCTTCTTGGAAATGTGTTCTTCCATATTGACTTTAGAATAATTTTCTCTAATTTAGGCCAGGCATGGTGGCTCACACCTGTAATCCCAGCACTTTGGGAGCCTGAGGTAGAAGGATCATTTGAGCCCAGGAGTTCCAGATCAGCCTGGGCAACATGGTGAAATCCTGTCTCTACAAAAAATACAAAGAGTTAGCCAGGCGTGGTGGTGCATAACTGTAGCCTGTAGTCCCAGCTACTCAGAAGGCTAAGATGGGAGGATGGCTTGAGCCTGGGAGGTTGAGGCTACAGTGAGCCAAAATTGTGCCATTGCACTCCATCCTGGGTAACAGAGTGAAACCCTATCCCCCACCCCCCAAGAAAGAATAATATTCTCTAGTTTTAGAAAGCAGGAATTCTAATTGGAGTTGAATAAATTGATACATTAATTTTAATAGAATTGATATTGTCTTTTTCTTTAAGAACATGGTATGCCCTTTCTTTTATTAAGATGTTATTTTTATGTTTTTAATAACATTTTATAGCTCTTTCCATATGGGTACTGTGCCTTCCTTGTTAAATTTATTTCTAAGCATTTTATGGATTTTACAATGAACTAAATTTCACATTGCTGTTTCTAGATGTTACTGTTAAATGAAATAAAATTTCATAATGTTTTTATTTCATCTTGTACCCAGTAACTTTTCCAAAATTACTCTGGTATTTTTTATCATAGTATTTTGAGTTTTGATTGGTAAAAGGAGAAATAACTTTCTTCTTTCTCATGTGTTCATATCAGTTATTTTATGTTGTTGCCTTATTGTATGTGTGAAAACCTCCAAGGAAATATAAAAAATGATGATAACGACCACCTCTGCCCAGTTCCTTTTGTAAATTAAAACCACCCTACTATTTTGCTATTTATTATCATGCTATATCATTATCAAGTATATGGTATTTGTTATATTTAAATATTTCTTTTTATTCTTCATTTATATAATGTTTTAGTAAGAATGGCTCTTGCATTTCAAATTCCTTTTCAGAATCAATGAGTATGATTTTTCTACCATAACATATTGGAGAGTGGTTTATACTTACATGTTTTTTGGTATTAATTTTTCTGGCTTTCCTGAGATAAATCCTGCCTAATCACAACACGGGATTTTTAGTTACAAGTCTAAGTAAGTTTCTTTACCAGAACTTCTCAGAAACTTTCATAAGCTAATTATCTTTCCACTCTTAAGAGGGAAATTGAGTAGAATTCCTCTTAAATAATTTAAAAATCACTTTATTGATGTGTGATTGACATGTAAAAAGCTGCACATATTTAATATACTAACAAGTTGATGAGTTTGGGAATAAGAATATACCCATGAAATCAATCACCACCATCAAGGCTATGAATGTTATCTAACACCTTCCAAAATTTCTTCCCATCCATTTTGTTATTATTGTGTGTGTGAGGAAACTGTAAGAACACTTAACATAAGATCTACCTTCTTAGTAAAATTTAAGCACATATTACACCACTGTCACCTATAGGCACTATGCCATATAGTAGATCTTCAGAACATATTTATCTCCTATAACTAAAACTTTGTACGCTTTGACTGAAGTGAATTTTATTTCAGATTCCCTTTCTTTCTCATGCAGAATCTGCTAACATCCCCCAAGAGGTTTGGGAAATGCAACACTAAGAAATATTGTTGTTACTGGTTGTTGCATCTGTATGTAGTATAAATAACATCTTAGTCCTTAGCTTTTTCACAGGTAAAGGGTAATGATCTAGAGAGAATCTCTCATGCCCCATTCATAGTACAACCATTCCAGTCTCCCAGAGTTGTTTCTACAAATGTCTTTCTCTCTTAACTCGATATGCTCTGGCTAGCAAAGTCAACTTAATTTCAATAAGAATAGATTATAATTATTCATCTTCTAGTAATACCTATAGAATAAACTGTATATCTTTTTAGGATTAATATTTTAAAGCACATTTTACAGAGGAAGCATAAGTTATTAAGTAACATTTTTTTTTCCCCGAGATCACATAGTTAAGAAACCAATGAGTCACACATTGAATCTGGTCCACACCTTTGACACCTTACCACATAGCTTCCATACTATAGCCTAAAGGAAGGGAGATCCGTCAATCCTAATAGGAAAAGCAGGGAAAAACTAGTAAGCAAATCCTCAGAGACTCATTTCATCTAACTGACTTGGCCATTACCACTCCCATGTGTCCCAACATCCACTGCTTAAATCACCAAATGGTTATTCCCACTGGATGGTTACCAGCTACCCCTTCTCACCCACCAGGGCCACACCAAACAGATAGTACTATGGGCTCTGGCGTTCAGTGCCAGCCACAGACAAGTTACTTAATCTTTACTTATTGTTTGACTATGCATAAGTCATTTAATCTTTTAATGACTTTGTTTCCTCATCTACACCATGGGTGCAATAATAACACAATCCTCATAGATTTTGTAAGGATTGAGTGACATAGCACTTAATAGCTTAAAACAGGGTCCGTAACATAGTAATTGCTCAGTGTAAGTTAGTCATTGTCATTATCACTATATTTAGCTCTATTCTAGTAGAGGAATGGCCAACAGTCAAATAGTGATAGTTAGGAATTAAGTTCTCTCTCCTCACACTGCACTCTTATCCAGGACTTTGTTCCTTCAATCATTTGTCATATAATAGGATTTTGAGTTTTTTTCCTCTTTCCAGTTTGCCAGTAATTCTTTTAAAGGTACTGGATTCGATGTTGCCAGCCAAAAGACAGTAAAGCAAAATCAATATACTCCTCATTATAGAGGCTACCTTTCTAGAGGCTCAAGCAACATTAGTTTTCACGGCAACCACATCACTCTATATATCAGTGATACTCAATAGAGAAGTGAGAGAGACATGTCAGCATGTTGGTATGGCATTTGCAGTCTGAAATGGCATGAGAATATTAAACATTCTCAATATGGTAATTATGAAGAATTTTTAAATCTGTTATACAAACTTAGAATATAAAGCTCATTAAAAGCTTCCTGGCTGTGTGATATGCTGACTCTTCAACTATACCCAAAGGCAGATGCCTACTTCAGTTGTGCCTTAAAACAGTCTTGCTTTTGTTTCACATATTTGACTACTAGCTAGCAAGCAAAAAGTTCAAAGAGGTGTAAAGCATAGAAATCTACTATTCATGACTGCCACAGTGTTGAATGTGCCCCCAAATTTCATGTGTTGAAAACTTACTCTCCAAATTCATATGCTGATGGTATTTGGAGGTGAGGCCTTTAGGAGGTAATTAGGATTAGAGTAGGTCATCAGGACGGGGCCCCCTTGATGGGACTGGTGGCTTTATAAGAGGAGGAAGTGAGACCTACACTGGTACACTGTTGCTGTCTTGCCATGTGATGCCCTCTGCCATGTTATGAGGCAGTAATAAGGGCCTCCCCAGATCCTAGTGCCATGCTCTTGGTCTTCCCAGTCTTCAGAACTGTAAGAAATACATTTCTTTATAAATTATCCAATCTGTGGTATTCTATTATAACAACAGAAAACAGACTAAAACATCAGCCTTCATGATTTGACCACATACACATTTCTAATCCGATGTGAGGTGGTAATATGCAATTTGTTGGTAAATTAAAAATTCAGTTAATCCAGCTGGTTATTCCATTGAGGCAAGTAGTTGGACAAATTTTTTTGTCCAACGTACTAAAGTAACTGAGGTTATTGAGCCTTGGGTTTATATAAGCTGCATATCCTATATTTATTTGTTCTAAGTTTGGTTTCTTCATAGCCCTTTGGGATTATTGGAAAACATTTAAACTGTGAAATTTAGGGATTAGTTTCAATAGTTGCTTGGATTCATTAGCATAAAAAAAGAAAGAAATAGGAAATAAAATAAATTAAATTAAGGATTTTAATGTAATGCCCCTCCCCGACTCCAACAAATAGAGTAAACTCTTAGGTATTACAAATAGGAGAACTGTAACAATAGCGCCCATTTATTGAATGACTGTCTTGTGCCAGGTATATTTTGGTATGTCATTTTACTTAATGTTCCATCATTTCTATGAGCAAATGTTGAATTCCATGTTATTTTCCAGGAAATCAAGGCTCAGAAAATGTCAGTTTCTTCCTCAATGACTCATGACTGGTAATTAGCAGAGTTGGATTCATATTCACATCTGTCTCCTTCTAAAGTTCTTATGCTAATCTGTCTCTTCCATGATACAATAATATACCATTAAAGAGAAAAAATTCATAAATAACTAGAATAGCACCAACTCATGAGCTATAAAAATGTTATATTTAAAAATAATTCTGTGCAAAGTTAATTATTGCTATTTGATAGAATTATAAGATTAATGCACAAGGGAGACAGTGGATACAATACATCTTTATATGGAAATGGTGATTTCTTTCATTTGTCATGTTGTACAATTATTCCACTGGTCTAGATTGGCTTTTTTAGTATCTCCAGGAAGCTCTTATTGTTGACAGAAGGAAAATCCAATTGCCTTAAGTGTCTTTTGCAGGAAGCTAACTCCAGACTGCACTAGCTGTTCTTTAGTCAGGTTTCTGTTGCTTCTGGCATCGAGGTCTGGGAGAGCATCTGAGCCATAGAAGGGAACCCTGCGTAGCCTCTGCTCTAGCCGAGTCCTCACCCTCTTTACATCCTCATTCCTGAGGGCCTGAAATCCCCACTCTCTCCTCTTCTTTGTGTCCCCAGCTCACACTTTAAGATCTGGTTCAAGTGTATTTTTCCCCATAAGGCATTGCTCAAAAATAATCACATTAAGTCTCTTTTATCCAAATTATTCAAGCATATATTGCTAAAATCATTTAGTCATTTGCTATCCTCTATTGTCCTTAACATGATAAGTCTTGACTCTATAATAAGACCTAGAGGGTTCTAAGAGCAAACAATCTTCAGAAACCCACTGAGCTTGAGGAAAGTTCTTCATAAACACTGCAGTTATTTACTTGAACTCTTGCTTATTCAGAAATAAATTAAGACCTGGCCTGAAAGAAGCTCTGAAAGTTTGAGGAAATCTATGCCTCTTTTATTAACTAAAATGTGGTGAGGGTTATAGCCAAAGCACTGGGAGATTCTTTTAGTCCTTTCTGGAAATGCATCAGCATCCCCAGTAGACCAGGGGTTTCAAATCAGACTATGCGGGTCTCCTGACCTCAGCTTTCCCCAAGGTTTTGATTCAGGTGCAGTGTGCTCTGCCTCTACTTAGAACCACAGTTCAGAATGCAGCAGACGGTCTCTCAGTCTTACAAACCTCCCTTCATAGATGGGCCAGAATATTTCCAGAGGTCTTGTAGTGAAAGGATATGCCCTCTGAAAGAAACAGAGCGGCGCGATTGCCATCACACTGTGGTGAGGAAAGAAATGCAAGCAGTGTTAGGCCTTCCAGGAACAGGTGTGTTACTCATCTTTAAGTCAGTGAGATAAAGTGTGGCTGCTACACGCTTAGTAGGGGCTGCTAATTTAACAAGGCTTCTGAAGGAAACGTTTTTCCTCCCTTCTCGTCACTGGAATCATGCAGTGATATCTACTGCAAAGGGCAGGCTGTCTTGAAATCTGGAAAGCAGCTCACAGGAAATTGCTGTAATTAGGTGCTGTTTGGTAAAGAACTGTGCAAATCATAGCATGTCATTTTCAGGATTAGCATTGCAATGTCCTGGAAGATTGTGAGTGAAAAAAATATCGTAGTGTTGTAGACATCCCTTGCTTTGCTTTCAGCTTCTCTGGAAAAATGGTTATATGACTTCGGTGAACTTGCCCTCCTTGTCTGAGAAGGAATCCTGCCCATCTCTGCATGAACAGAGAGGTAGAAGTCAGTGAGGAAAATCTTCAGCCTATCTGAGCCTTGATTTCTGCTGGGCTCATTTTTGACTTTCAATGTGTCAGATACTGTAGTTTCCCAATAAAGAGTTGCTGTTCGATATGCTGATTGACTTAATGGCTTTTAAAGTGGACTTGAAATACTGTAAACAATAGGCACTCCTCTCCTCAAAAGTCAATCTGAAAAGGCCTGCCTAATTTGGAGGTATCCTATGGCTTGAGCGCAAATAATGGAATAAGCATAGCTGGAGCAAGAACGGAACTGGGGAGTCTGGGGTTCATGGGGACTCCCGGATGGAAAGGCAGGCCTGTGACCCGCTGGAGAGGACAAGAAGCAAGGTTGTTGAGAATGTCCTCCTCCCTCGCATTTGGAAACAAGTTTGAAATCCATTTCAAACCCACTCGAATCACAGAAATAGGCTGGAAAGGACCAAATGAAATGAGATAATCAAATCCATCCTACAGCCAACAAAGGACACCATCCAAAATGCAAGAACAAATAAAATAAAAACCTTCTGGCAGAGCTAAAAGAAAAAGAACTGCAATTCAAAAGGGAACTGAAATTACTTTTAATAGATCTTGGTAAAGCTGCTGAGAGACCTCAATCTCTCAACTCTACATATTATTTATTGATTGGGCTAGAGCCCTTGCTGAATCTTGAGTGCTTTGTAGATTTACACAAATTTTGGGTTGCAGAATGCAGCCCAGGAAAAAGAAATCTTTTCTTTGGAGTCATTTCTTCTGCAGCAAGATGGTTTTGTTGTTTTTCTCATGCCTCAATTTTCTCATCTGAGAAATGGGGAGAAGCACACAGCCATTTCTTGTCTCTTTCTCAGAACTACCTTTACTAGGCAGCCATGGTTCAGTAATTAGGACTTTTGATCTCTCAGGTTTAATTATCAATTCCTTTAAGCAAATTTTACCTTAATACATTTTACTTGTGGTTTATAATTCCATAAATCTGCTAAAAGAGAAATTCTAAGTATTCTTGAACTCTACTAAATTAGCCTGTGACTGCATAGACAACCCAGGTGTTTCTGAATTAGACTAGTTGCCTGTTAAATGTCCTAGGCCAATTAATTATGTAAAATCAGAACTTGGGTTCTAGTCTTGGCTCTATCACTAGCTTGTTATAATGTCTGTAACCAGTCAATGTACTTATTTATTTATTTCATCTGTAAACTGAGAGGATTGGACGAGGTACCTCCTTCTGTTCCTGCAAGCTCTTACAGTCTATATTATTATAATTTTGAGATTTGTGACATTGCTTCTCTTGCAAGAAGCATAAAATTTTGGCTTTAGAGACACACACAAAAAATGGTATATTTCTCTCACTCCATTAAGAAGAATTCCTTCTTGCCAAATTACTGACATAGTAAATTGAGGTTACAGTATTCAGTGTCTCTCCTTGGCCGGCATAAGCTGGTAGTCAATCCTAGTTCTGTGATATAGAGCATTCTCTTTTTCTTTTTCTTTTCTTTTCTTTTTTTTTTTTTTTTTTTAGGCGGAGTCTAGGTATGTTGCCCAGGCTGGAGTGCAGTGGCACGATCCTGGCTCACTGCAACCTCTGCCTCCTGGTTTCACACCATTCTCCTGCCTTAGCCTCCTGAGTAGCTGGGACTACAGGCGCATGCCACCACATCCAGCTAATTTTTTGTATTTTTAGTAGAGACGGGGTTTCACCTTGTTGGCCAGGATGGTCTCGATCTCCTGACCTTGTGATCTGCCTGCCTCAGCCTCCCAAAGTGCTGGGATTACAGGCATGAGCCACTGTGCCCAGCAAGAACACTCTCTTTAAAACAAAGATAACACCAGTAATCTAAATAATAAAATAAATTTTTAAAATATGAAAGTTTTTTGTTTATATCTATTGTTAAGTAAGCAAAATTTCTGTTTAAGGCTAAAGCAAGAATATATTTTACAAGGTAGCCAATGTCTGTCTGTCTGTCCGACTATCTATGTGTTTCTCTTTACACCATCCTCCTGCCTCTAATCATGGATCTTCAATCTTGTGTTGAATATACACATTTCCAACTTAAAAAATTAATCATCCACTCTTGAATATTTTTTAATGCACATCTCAAGTATTTCCTATTAATATAAGAGCTTCACTTTAACCCCTGAACCAAAGACTGAGCTATATTTATTTTGTTTTCTCTTAATTTATTTAGTGATGATGGGGAGAAGGTATAATCTCTGGCATTTGTTTAAAAACGAGAGGACCTAAGATAAGATGTCACCAAATAATCATACTTCTTCATTTTATATAGATGTTACAATTTTTTTTTCCAAAAATTTAGTTAAATGAGCTGATGCCCAAAGAGACATTGCTGAGAAGAAATGCAATGCTACATTTGCCATTGCTATTTTAACTACTCACTATGGCACAGAATTGGAGGAAATGGCAGTGAGGGAGACAAACGAGGTCTAGGCAGCATGGAAGGTGGAGAAGGCCACAGCACTGCAGAGGGGCTCTGAGGGGAACACACCTGCATGATGGATAAAGCAAGCAATATGAAGAAAAAAAATGTATATGATTTTTGGCAGTGAATCCTGCCAACTAAGCTCATGAAAATTTTTGGCAAATCAAGCCACCACTCAGTCTATGTATTGAGGTCTTCCACATGCTCAGCATTCTGCAGGACAATCTTGCAGCTACAAAACTCTTATTTTCAACTCAAAAATACTTCTTCAATGTCCAATAAGCACTAAGCTGTGTACTAGGAGACAAAAAGAGGAATAAAATCAGAAGTAGGACGACCCTCCAGCAGTGTGATTTAGGCCGTACTGCTACTGAGGGACTCTACTACCAAGAAGATCTCTATACAGTTTCCAACGTCTCACCCAGTCCTATTTAAAGGGTGTGGCCAAACTGACATATCCTTTGCCATGTAGAGGCTCCTGTTCAAACAGAATTTTTTATTTCTCCAAATGGGTTTATCATCTTCTATATTCTCCTATACTTTTGCTGTGCTGTTTCGCTTGTAATGCCTGTTCCTTATTTCTCCTCCGGAAACACTCCTACTTATCTACTTACTCTTTTTCTCTTTCTCTCTTTTTTTTTTTTTTTGACACCACGTTTGGCTCTTGTTGCCCAAGCTGGAGTGCAACAGTGCGATCTTGTCTCACTGCAACCTCTGCTTCCCGGGTTCAAGAAAGCAATTTTCCTGCCTCAGTCTCTCGAGTAGCTGGGATTACAGGTGTGCGCCACCATGCCCAGCTAATTTTTTGTATTTTTTTTAGTAGAAACAGGTTTCACCATGTTAGCCAGGCTGGTCTTGAACTCCTGACCTCAGGTGATCTGCCCCTCTTGGCCTCCCAAAGTTTTGGGATTACAGGTGTGAGCCACCATGCCTGGCACTCCTAGTTATTCTTTAAGAAACCTGCCCATCTTTTCCAGATGACATTTAGTCAGTTCTCTATCACTACTAAGTCATGGTTTAGTTATTTATTTATGTATTTATTTATTTATTTTTGTGAATGCCTAATAACATCCTTCAGGAACATTTTATTCTCAGGTATTGTCTTATGGCTTTTAACTAAGTATGATAGCAAATTTGGTTAATGACAATTATGCAAAGCATTATAAAACAGTGATTGCTGCTTTTGGGTCCTGTGCTCGTTATCTTAATCTCTTTATCACCTTTAGCATTTTCAGTATAATTTAAAGATGTCAAAGAATGCTGATGTTTTATCAGTATTTCTTATAAAATCAAACTCATGATTTAATTTTTTTCTCAATTGAATAATCGTATATAACTAGACTTTAAGCCACCTCTGTTCAAAATCGGCTTGAATTTTTGGTCAAATTGATATGTGATGCTTTGACAATAGTCCTGCATTATGCATGGGTGAGACATACCAGCTCTTATTCCTTTGAAATTTCTTCTGTCTGTTCCAAGGGAGTCGGCATTTTCTTCTTCCTTCGGTTGCATGGCTTAGTGTGTAATGGACAATCCTTTTTCATGCATTGCAGGAACAAAATGTAACACAACTTCAGCTCCTTGGTTATGTATTCTTTTCTTAGGTCAAGCAAAGCCTTTGGTAGCTGCTTTGCAAGAAAATATGAAACTGTAGTACCTTTTCTAAGGTGGAAGTATACATCACTAGTATCTTTTCTAAGGTGGAAGTGTACATCACTAATATAAATGTGTGCCCTGCTGATCTATTTCCATGTATTTCTGCACCCACAATAACTTAATTTTGATGCCAAATTATACAGAAAACTTTTTGAAGATATTTTAAATGGCAATTACCAACAATACTTGCATGTCAAGTGAAGCAAAAGTATGAACAGCGATAATCGAGTTTGTGCAATAGCAACTACAAGATAATTACTTCCTGGCCACGGTGATAGTAAGATACAATTGATACTATTCTTTCAAAATTTCTATCTCAGAGATGTTAAAATATGAGAAGGGCATCTTAGAATTGGTGAGATGTGGCAAAGATTTATGGAATACATAGAGAGATTTTCTAACAGGAAAATTCGTAGCTTGAACATCGACATCACGGAACAATAAAGAAGAAAGTAATGTGACCCACTTAAGAAGTTTAAAAACCATAAAAAGAAATGAAAATCTAAGGAAAGCCAAGGAAAAATATATGGAGAAATTAATAAATTAGAAACCAAAATAGAATTAATTGTTTTTAATAATTTTATATTTTCTTCTGTCCTGTTATCATTTTTTTCTTGGACTTTCTGGACGTAAAATAAGATCATCTGAAAAAAAAAATTCTCTCTCTCTCTCTCTCTGTCACTCCAATATCTATGACTTCTATTTAGTTTTACCAACCAATTGCATTGGCTAGCATGCTGTGGACTTTTGGTTTAAGATGCATATATTTTAATCATGTTCATCTGTCCTAGTTTGCTAAGAATTTTTTTAAAAACCTGGATTTGGAATTAAATCAAATGTTATTTTATTTAATCATTTTTGAAATGATTACATTGTTCTTCCCTTTGATCTAGTCATATAACGCATATAATTAACTTCCTAATAATGCAACATCCTTATATTCAGGAGCTTAACTGCATTTGTGATTTCTTATCAATTTAGCAAACCACAGCTGAACACATTTCATTTGTGAAGAAAAATATTCAACTTGAACAGAGTATCTCTGAACAGATTCAACTTGCTTGTGCCTGGGATGGCTACTGTCTTGGGGCTCTGGGTTCTTGTATTTTTTCTACATTAATCTCAAAACTCCCACAACAGGGAGATTAGCTCTATTTGGTAGGAAAATATGTGGTAAAGCTATAGTAGTGAAAATAATAAGGTACCGGCAGAAAACTAGACAGAGCAATAAGACAATCTAGAAATAGATCCAAATAAATATGGCAATTTCATATCATTTTTTAAAATGACTATTTAAGTAAATAAGGTAAAGATGAAGATAATTTTAATTTATCTTCCAAGAAGTAGCATTTTCTATTTCTCTGAAATTTCCATTTACATCTTCTGTGAACCTTGTCCCATGGTGTTGGCAGCGTGGTTGACTATGGCAGATGGGATTTCCCAAAGCTATGGAACTATGAAGAGTGAGAGAGCGAAGGCAGTTTCCCCTGTTGTATACATTCATCTCTATTGTTATACATACCTCTTAGGAAACATCTCTTTTGGGGGACATCATGACAACATCAAAAGACAAGAATGTTTGATATGGTTTGGCTGTGTCCCTACTCAAATCACATCTTAAGCTGTAATTCCCACAATTCCCACGTGTCATGGGAGGGACCGAGTGGGAGGTAATTGAATCATGGGGCAGGGGTTTCTTATGCTGTTCTCATGATAGTGAATAAGTCTTACAAGATCTGATGGTTTTATAAAGAGGAATTCCCCTGCACAAGCTCTCTCTTTGCCTACCGCCATCCATGTAAGACATGACTTGTTTCTCCTTACCTTCTGCCATGTTTGTGAGGCCTCTATAGCCATGTGGAACTGTAAGTCCATTAAACCTCTTTTGCTTCCCAGTCTTGGGTATGTCTTTATCAGCAGTGTGAAAATGGACTAATACAATGTTCCTTTTCTTTTTCATGGAAAGATGAAAGAACGTATAGATTATATGGCCATATGTTTACCGTGTCAAGCATTTACTTGTGTTCCTTCCCAGGAGATACATTATGTCTTTTCAACAAGAGATTTAAAAATATGTAATACCTGCAAAATCCCTTTGAAAAGTTTTTTTAATCTAAAAAGTTTGCTGTTTTGTAATGTTTCTATTAAAGTAGTTATAAAAAACGCTTTCCCTTCAGAGTTCCAAATAAAAAAGAGAGTTTTGGCTAGATATCCTTATTACTAAATCTCTTCAAAATAAGTTGATTTAAAATAATGGTCAGGACACTCCTCCATTCTTGGTGGCAGGGACTTTGCTGCAGGTAGCAGTCACTTCTCTCTGTTGTTAAACCCCAAAGATCAAGTGAACTACTCCAGTGTAGGGGATCTAAACTATTCAGATAAGCAGCCCCCTATCTTTAGGCAGAGGAGGGAAGCAGGGCCAGTAATGTCCAGATACTTCCTGGCTCTGGCAATGTGTGGCAATAAGACTCTTTGGGAAGATATTTATTTATTGGTACCAGAGATTCTGAACTCATTGAAATGAAGACAATGTAAGGTCTGTCCCATAGAGGGAGGCATGGTTAGTTTTGAAAGAGTCTAGAATGTCTCAGAGGGGAGTGACAGAGCCAGCCTGGAAAAAGCCTGGTGAAGCTGCAGTCCCAGCACCAAGCTGGATGGAGGCTGCAGCAAAACATTCTTGGCAGAGCCTCAAGAAATAACGATGGGTGCCGTCTGCTCCAGAGAGCTGTGGGCAGGATGCTGGGAGTGGTGTGGGCCACATGTTGCTTAGTCTGCTGGCCTCTAGCTGGTCTACAAGAACAAAAAACACACCCAAGCCTAGGGGGCAGTGGGATGGCTAAGACTTCACCTGGCATGGTGCCTCTCCTGGGATCAAGCACCTGCTTTCTGAGAGATGGTCCATAAAGGCAGCTCCAGAGTATATGTTTCTGGGAAAGATAAGGCTTATTGTTTTTAGAGTGAAATTTTGTTGTGAACAGATTCCCTGGAGAAATAGTAGGAAGTGGGAACCAAAAGTAAATCGTTTTGGTTCTAGGCAACAGAAGGGACATTTTTTTAAAAAGCTGTACTGTCCAATTCTCCAGAGCAGGGTAGTTCTCAATTGAAAATCCTGGTCCTGGGTTCAGTTGCAGAGTCCCCAGACTTGGCATCATTGCCTTCTCCATTACCAAAATGACTCTGGCCCAAAACTTACTGTGCTTTCCTTCAAGTCCCAGAAATTCAGGCCATTGTAAGGGAGAGGGTGTCCGGGGTCGGCTGGTGGCCAGTACAGTGAATCAGAAGAAAAGGAGTCATGTGGACTCATCAATGCCACTCAGGCCTGGTCACTGCCACTTGTGTAAGCAGACACAGAAACCTCAAGGTTAGACTGGCATCTCAAAGTTGCTATCAGTTCCTTGGGTAAACATCTATTTTGAACAATTATAAGCAAATGACTTCATCTGTAACACACAAAGCCACCGTGGTCTGAGATTGTGTATCTCTCTTTCTCTCCCTTTCTCCCTCCCTCTCTTTCTCCTTCTAATTTTTCTCTCTCTCTCTCTCTCACTTTCTTTCTCTCTATCTCACATGTGCACACACACCCACACTTCCTTCATGCCCAAATAACACGTTTTTCTGTCTAAACTGGAATAGTTTAGAATTTTCATCTGCGTATAAAGCTTAAGTCCTTACATGGACTGTCATGGAATTTTGGATATTTAATTAAAGACATTTGGGATTATAAAAAACAAAAGTCATCCAACTTCCTGTAGGATACTTTCTGTTTTATATAAGCTAGAATTGTTGAGATTAAATAGTAATATGGTTTGGCTCTGTGTCCCCACCCAAATGGGTTATGGGGCTGGTTTCACCCATGCTGCTCTTGTGATAGTGAGTGAATTCTCACGAGATCTGATGGTTTTAAAAGTGGCAGTTTTTTCCTGCACTCTAACTTTTCTCTACTGCTGCCATGAGAAGAAGATCCTTGCTTCCCCTTCTGCCATGATTGTAAGTTTCCTGAGGCCTCCCCAGCTGTGCAGAACTGTGAGTCAAATAAACCTCCTATGTTTATAAGTTACCCAGTCTCAGGTAGTAGGGTAGTATCTTTATAGTAGTGTGAGAATGGACTGGTACAGATAGAATGCTAGGAAATGAGAAGAAAGCCTGTCTGAGCTTTCGAAGGGAGTACACCAACCCTGAGCCCCCAGTCCCTTGGGGGTTTGTACTGCTGCATGATGGTGATGATGATGATGATGATGATGATGATGGAGCCATCCTCCTCATCCTGCATCTCTGCATGGTTTGTTCTCTTGCTTCCTTCAGTTTGCTTCTTGAATGTCATCTCCTCACCCAGCTTCAATTGTAGTTCCTAAGAATTGTTACCCACTGAAATTACCAAATGTGTTTGTTTACCAGTTGATGATCCATGTCCCCTTCAATGTTGTGAGTCCTAGGAGGACAGGGACCTTACCTCTCTCATTCATTGTTCTGTTCCCAATGCCTGGCACATACTGAGTGTTCAAGACATATGTATTGAAAGAGTGAGATGGAGACTGTGAAACAAATTGCTTCACCCATTTCTGGCTTCACTGACACGTTTTAAGATCTCCATATTCTTGTCCATCTGAGAGCTGTATGCAGGCCCATGCATGGTGTCTACACTGCGCTTGATGGAGTAGCTGTCTGTAGCAATCCAGCATTCGGGAAAGACACAGGAATAACTGGAAGTTATTCCTCCAGTGACAACCTACTCTGCAGTGTAAGCCTTCCCCAGCACCTTTCTCCATTAGGCTGTTTTGTCTTCTTTCTCTTCCTCTAATCGCCCCTATGCCACTCTCATTTCTTGCATAGATTACCTAATAGACCACTAACTAGTCTCCTGCTTTCTTTATTGTCCTAGGTCTACCACCCTCACAGTGACCAGAGCAATGTTTTAAGAAAGCTCATATAATCTTATACTAGCCTTGTTCTTTCCACAGCACTTGCCCCATCTTGCCTGTCCCCAACTCTATCACACTGGCTTTCTGACATTCTCAGCATAATCCAGCTCCACTCTGCCTTGGAGCCCTTTTAGTTTTGTTCCCTATGACTATAATGTTCTTCCTAGGGCTTATGAGGTGACCAATACCCTCTTTCTCATTTCTGAATTCAAATGTTACCTTCCCTGAGTGGCCTTTTTTGACCACCTAATCTTAAGTAGTTTAACTTTCTCTGTTATTTTCTAGTACAGCTCTCTGCTTATGATTTTTGTCTTAGCTGCCAAAAATTGTAGCTCTTTTGTTTATCTGTCTCCCCATCACAGCACAGTGCCTGGCACATAACACATACTTAGTAAGCAATATTTTCTAAATGAATAAATGAAAAATACTGTTGAATAAATGAATCTCTTAGACAGTGATGAAAGTTAGGGTCTCAGTTAAAAAGACAAGGAAATCTTGTTAAATAAATTTCTCCTTGAACAAACTTGAGCCAGGCTCCTCTGAGTCCTCTTTCTGACTAGGCTCCAATTTTGGGCTTAGTCGAGTTTTAGCAAGAATTCTGCTAAGTCAGTTTAGCAAAAATTCCCCATCTGTGTTATCTGGTCATCCTCAGTATCTGATCAAATTCCTCATCCCTCACCCTTGATATCACGTTGGCTTGCCTTGAAAAAGAAATCTACTGAGTTTGTTTAGCAAGACTTCCTCTAGCCTTGCTGTTTCCTCTTAGGAATGTTCCACTGACCCTCACCCTTCTCCTTGGCTATAAATCCAGCCTGGTCCTTGTTCTATTCAAAGTTGAGCCCAACCTCTCACTCCTACTGCACAATCCCCATTGCAGTAGTCCCTCCTGAATAAAGTCTTCCCTATTATCTTTAACAAATGTCATGAAAAATGTTTGAATAGTCGTTCTCTTCCAACCTTTTCTTTATTTCTACCTACATCTTCTCACTCTCCTATGCATATATCAGCAGCTGGCAAACCTATGCCAAGGTGATTAAAAATTTATAGATGTGATACTTGGACCATCTCCTGGTCTGGCCATCTCTCACATATTGAGAATTCTGCTCACAGGCTTTGTGTTTCTAATGGAAACAGGTTAAGTTTCAGGGGCACGTTGCTTTATGTCATAACAACATAAAATGTCCCTTTCCTTAAAAGCTATGTCCCTAGAAAACTTACTATTAATATTATCATGTCCTAATGATAAGTAATATTAATTATTTAATAAAGATTATGATAATCATTAATAATTATTATTAATAATCATTTAGCAATTAATATTGCTAAAACAATTTAAATATACTGAAGGGGTGTAATCTTAGGGGACCCAATAAGTGTTTTATCTTTCCTGCCCTGCTTATGAATGAATGGTGGTGGGGGGTGGTGAGGAGATAAGACGGAAGCCAAAATAGCACCTTATTTGCTCAGAGAGGCCGAATAGGAGGATGTGGTTTTAGGGCTGTTGGCCAAGCAGGCTTTATCATATGGGACCCAGAATTAGGGAAAGTGCTCACTAGTCAGAGACAATTCTCCAGGCTGGTTGGGGGAGGGATCACTGGAGGTGTAGGTGGGTCTAATCCCAAGAGCAGTGTTGACTCAGGTACACCAGTTCTTTTTTGCCACCTTACCAATCAGTTACCCATTCTAATTCCCCAGGGCTGAGTGAGTAAAGAAAAGAAAAGATGCAAAGTGCACATTTAAAAACAGTTTTTTTCCTTCGGAGTCCACTGGTTTTAAGAAAACTTGAAGTTGATATTTTGGTCTCCTAATTGGTTAGATGTATGAACAGGTTGACTCAAGAACTTGTTAGATGATATTCAAATGCTGTTAGGCTCATTTTCTTCAGTTACATAATGAAGGGATTTTCATAGGTAATGTGCTTTTAATTGGAAAGATACTGTGAATATTTCCCCCCGACTGGAAAATGGCATTTATTGTTAAAATCCTAACTTGAGAACAACAAGTTCAAACAAATAAGAATGGAAAGGCCAGGCGCGGAGGCTCACGCCTGGAATCCCTCCCAGCCCTTTGGGAGGCTGAGGCGGGTGGATCACTTGAGGTCAGGAGTTTGAGACCAGCCTGACCAACATGGTGAAACCCCGTCTCTACTAAAAATACAAAAAATAGCTGGGTGTAGTGGTGCACGCTGGTAATCCCAGCTACTGGGGAGGCTGAGGCAGGAGAATTGCTTGAACCTGGGAAGCAGAGGCTGCAGTGGGCCAAGATTGCACCACTGCACTCCATCCGGCTTAGGCAACAGAGTGAGACTCCGTCTCAAAAAAAAAAAAAAGACATATTTTTCACAAATGAACTATTATTTTCCTTATAAGTGTGTTTCTCCAACCCTTTTTTTGTTTGTTTGTTTGTAGTGGGGGTGAAGGTGGGGTTGTTTTGGGGGAAGATGTCAGAGGCAGAGATGATGTCTGCTCACTTTGGAAATTGCATAAAGCAAGGTTATTACCAGGGAAGAACAATAAATATCACAGCAAATGGTCTGTTACTCAGATTCTGAAACACAAAAGAGGATGAATAAACTAAGTCCACATTTAGCTCCCAACTCAGTTGTACCAGTAGCCTTCTTGTTTATTAACTTAAATCTTATTCCAAAGTTAAAACAAATTTGTGGGGGTTTTTGTTTGTTGGTTTTAAAGACCACATTAATTCATTTTCTTGTCAAATACTCAATTTTGGTGGAAGTATGAATGAAGAGTTAGTTAAAAGCCAAGCAATAAAAAGGAACACAAGAGGAAGGTAAGTGCCACTGGCTAATGGCTGGAAGACAGTGGTAGGGATGGGGAGGAGTGAATGTACAAGTTTACACTGTGACATTGTTGTAACTTGACATAATTATTTGTAGGGTTAGAGAATTTTTGAAAGTAAGGCTTAAATATACATGTAACATAGAACGCACTCTCCTTCCTTATGATAACAGATCCAAAAATGACAGTAGCATTTTTTATCTTCCCATATCTACCAAAATCCTGTTAGGGGCTTTATATGCTTTATCTCCTCTAGTCCTCACAATTGTTTGCATAGGATAGAATTAGTACCCTCATTTTACAGAGGAGATAATGAGATTTAGAGAGCTTAAGTCGATTGTCCAAGGTCACACAACCGATAAATAGCAGGCCCACAGTACTTGAACCTAGGTCTGTCTGGTTCACATGATGCTGCACCATACAGACAGCTGGTGGTAGAGAATGTATCTTACTTTGTTTTACCCTCTATGGACCCGGTCTCTGCTCCATGACAGCGGAGACCACGTCTGTCTCTGTTAACCATATATTCCCTGTGCTCAGCACAAAACCTAACAGATAGTAGAAACTTGACAAACATTTGTTGAACAAATCTTGGGAATTTTTTTCTCACTGGGAACTATCCCATTTGTATATGCACAAGTAACAGTTCTTAGGACGGATCTTACATTTAGAAACCTGAAGATACAAAAAAAGATTCATTGAGAATTATTTTAGCTATGCCTTGAAATGAAAATTATATAATTAATTTAAGTAATCTCACATATCTACAGATATTAAAAGCTAGACTATAATTTTTAACACACAAACACACAGAGAGAAGAAATAAAAGTACAAGAAAAATTGCTAGATATTCTTTATTGAAAACTATGAGAGTTAATCTCTATTCTGAATAATGTTCAAGTTCTTTTTTTGCTCAGAGTCTGTTGCTATCCCTCTGCTGGAGTGACAGTATAAAGTACTGTTAAGAGCACAGTGTCTGAAGCCTGATTGCCTGGGTTTAAAACTTTACATCTTAGCTCATCACTTTACCAATTATATTAATTCAGCTCCTTTAAGAAGCAGACATACAGACTGAGGGGAGGAATCAGGAATGTGAAGGGAGAAATTCAGATTGTGATGCAGATCTGACACATGTAAAAGAAAGGAAAGCAAAGGAGGATAGGATAGGAGGGTTCCAAGTTGCAGTGGAGTTCTGAGAAAGCTTCAGCTACAAAAGACCACAGGCCAAAGTTGCCTGCTAGAGGATTCCCTCCTGGGGGACTTCACTGTCCAGGTTCAGCCCTGGGGAAGTGTGGCCTTGGTACAAATGCAATGGTAGATCTAGAAGGGCAGCAGCAGCGGCTGCTCACCAACTATGGCCCCCATAGCAAGACATCTGAGTGTGCATTTTCCAGGCCACTACATCAACTGTAACCTCAGCCAAAGAACTTACTTATTACCTCATCTAATTGTCTTTGCACCAAAACTCTTCTAAAGAGCAGTCCATACTCTCTGCCTCCTATTTCTGTTCTTTTATTTATTCTTGAACCACTCACATATTCCTACTGATAAACTAACTGTTATTTCTACTAATAAACTGCTCTTCATTGAGATCACCAATGACCTTCACAGTGACCTATCCAATGGCTTGGCTTCAGTCCTTATCCTAGTGGATCTGTTGGAGTCCTTCATAGGGCTTGACACTCTGTCCATCTTGAAACACTTTCTGCACTTGGCTTCTGGATTTCTCTTGGGCTTCTGACCTCAGTGCTCATTCCTTAGACTCCCTTGATGATTTGCCCTCATTCTTCTAAAATGTTGACCCAATCCAAAGTTTAGCCCACAGACCTCTTCTCTACCCACACCAAATCTTTAGGTAATCTTATTTAGCTGCATGCTTTTGGGTAGATTCTAAATTTTGGCATATCATATCTCACATCAGTCTAGGCCTCTACTGAATTCCAAAAGTTGATTTGCCCAAAAAACAGAGTCTTCCTTCATTCTTCTTTTTCATTCCCTATATTTAATCTATCAGAATATTCTGTCAACTCTGCCTTCAAAATACACCTAGAGGTCAACCAGTCTTTGCTTCATCTGCTGCTGCCACCCTGAGCCACAGATCTGTAATCTTTTGTCTGGGCCAAACCTCCACTATCTCTCCTCTGGATCATCACAGTAACATCCTAATGGGCCTCCATGCTTCTGTCCTTCCTCCTCTACAGAATGTCCTCAACCTAGCAGCCAGATGAATCCTTAAAAAACAAAAGTTACATTATGTCTCTCATGTGCTCAGAGCTCTTCTGTGGCTTTTCATCACCTTCAGCTAATTCCTGATAATGGTCCACAAGAGCCCTTGTAATCTGACTTCTGCTTCTTCCACTCTCCCTTCTTCCCATCCCCTGACTTACCTGATTTCATCTGACAACACTGGCTTTGTTATTCCTTAAGCAGCAAACACATCCCCACCTCAGGATATTTGCACTTGCTTTTTCTTTGTTCTGAAACATTCTTCTCCCAGATGTCTACATATTTCACTTCCTTAGGTATTTTGAGTCTCTTCAAAGGCTATATGAGTAATGAGGGATTCTATAATCACTGTATATAAAATAGCAGTTTCCACCACCGTACTTTCTGACCTACCTCACCTGATTTCTTTTTTAACTATAACACTCATTATCATTTGGTATGTTACATGTTTGCCTACTTATTTATATATGTTCTCTCTCTAATACTCACAGTAGAATTGCTAGTTCAATGAAAGCAGAGATGTCATCAGTTTTATTTATTCTAGTGTTTGACACAGAACAAATGAATGATAAAATGCACTGTTCTGTGTCCTATATTGTGCAGTCTAATTCCAATCCATGTAGAATGTTGCTTTTAAAAATTGGAGCCCTTATTCTCTTTATAAACATTTATTCAACCTGAAAAACCTTCCCAAGAAGGACAGATGCAAGCCTAGGCTGAGAAGATGACAATAAATACCTAACTCTTCAATGCCCAGACACAGACAAATATCTACCAGCATGAAGATCATCTAGGAAAACATGATTTCACCAAACAAACAACATAAGGCACCAGGGACCAATACTGGAGAAACAGAGATATGTGACTTTTCAGATGGATAATTCAATACAGCTGTTTTGAAGAAACCCAAAGAAATTTATGATAATGCAGAGCAGGAAATCAGAATTCCATCAGATGAATTTAACAAAGAAATTAAAATAATTAAAAAACATTAAGCAGAAATCCTAGAGTTGAAAAATATAACTGACACACTGAAGAATGCATCAGTCTCTTAATAGCAGAGTTATCAAGCAGAAGAAAGAATTAGTGAGCTTGAAACAGGCTATTTAAAAATACACAGCAGGAGGAGACAAAAGAAAAAAGAGTAAAAATGAATGAAGAATGCCTACAAGATCTAGAAAACAGCCTCAAAAAGGCAAATCTTAAAGTTATTAGCCTTAAAAAGGAGGTAGAGAAAGAAATCGGGGTAGAAAGTTTTTACAAAGGGATAATAACAGAGAACCTAGACAAAGATACCAACATTCAAGTACAAGAAGGTTCTAGAATACCAAGCAAACTTAGACCAAAGACTCCATCAAGACTTTTAATAATCAAACTCCCAAAGGTTGAAGATAAAGAAAGGATCCTAAAAGCAGCAAGAGAGAAGAAACAGACAACATGTAATGGAGCTCCAATACATCTAGCCGCAGACTTTTCAGTGGAAACCTTACAGGCCGAGAGAGAATGGTATGCCATATTTAAAATGCTGAAGGCGTACATTCACTGAAAATATCCTTCAGGTGTGAAGAAGAATAAAAACTTTCCCAGACAAATGAAAGCTGAGGGATTTCATCTACACAGAACTGTCCTATGAGAAATGCTAAAGCAAGTCCTTCAATCTGAAAGAAAAAGATGTTAATGAGCAAGAAGAAAGTGTCTGAAGGTATAAAACTCACTGGTAATACAAGTACACAGAAAAACACAGACTATTATATCACTGTAACTGTGGTGTGTAAATTACTTTTGTCTTAAGTAGAAAGACTAAATAATGAACCAATCAGAATTATTACTACAAAAACTTTTAAAGACATAGACAGTATAATAAGACATAAAGAGAAACAACAGAAAGTTAAAAAGAGGGGAACAAAGTTAAAGTGTAGGGTTTTTATTAGTTTTCTTGTTACTTGTTAGCTTTTTTGTTTATCAGGTAAGTGTTAAGTTATCATCAGTTTAAAATAATGGGTTATAAGACAGTATCTGCAAGCCTTATAGTAACCTCAGATAAAAAAACATAGAACAGATATACAAAAAATAAAAAATCAAGATATTAAAACATACCACTAGAGAAGATCACCTTCACTAAAAGTAAGACAAGAAGGAAGGAAAGAAGGAAGAGAGAACGAAAAACAACCAGAAAACAAATGACAGAATGGCAGGAGTAAGTCCTTATGAATCAATAATAACATTGCATGTAAATAAACTAAACTCTCCAATCAAAAGACATAGACTGGCTGAACAGATGAGAAAACAAGACTGACTGATCTGTTGCCTACAAGAAGCACACTTCACTTGTAAATATACACACAGACTGAGGCAGGAAAATTGCTTGAACCTGGGAGTCGGAGGTTGCAGTGAGCCAAGATTGCACCACTGCACTCCAGCCTGGGTGACAAGAGCGAACTCCATCTCAAAAAAATACATATTATATTATATATATATACACAAACACACATAGACTGAAAATAAAGAGGTGGAAAAAGATATTCCATGGCTATAAAAACCCAAAAAGAGCTAGAATACCTATACTTATATCAGACAAAATAGATTCCAAGACAAAAACTGGAAGAAGAGACAAAGGAGGTCAGTATATAATGATAAAAGGATCAATTCAGCAAGAGGATATGATTGTAAATATATATGCACCTAACACTGTGGCACCCATATATAAAGCAAATATTATTAGAGCTAAAGAGAGAGATAGACTCAATAAAACAATAGCTGGAGATTTCAAAACTCCACTTTCAGCATTGAGCAAATCTTCTAGACAGAAAATCAACAAAGGAACATTGAAATTAATCTGTACTAGAGAATAAAGACACCTAATAGAGTTTTACAGTGCATTTTATACAATAGCTGCAGAATATACATTCTTCTGCTCAGCACATGGATCATTCTCAAGGAGAGCCATATGTTAGGCCACAAAGCAAGTCTTAAAACATTAAAAAAAAATCAAGCATCTTCTCTGACAACAATAGAATAAAACTATAAATCAACAGCAATAGGAATTTTGGAAACTATAAAAGCACACGGAAATTAAACAATTTGCTCCTATATGACCAGTGGGTCAGTGAACAGATTAAAAAGGAAATTGAAAAATTTCTTGAAACAAATGATAAGGGAAACACAACACACCAAAATCTATGAGATACAGCAAAAGTAGTATTAATTGGCAAATTTATAGCTATAAGTGTCTACATCGAAAAAGAAGAAAAACTTTAAATAAATAACCCAACTATGCATCTTAAAGAACTAGAAAAGCAAGAGAAAATTGATAGCAAAATTAGTAGAAAATAATTAAGATCAGAGTAAAAATAAATGAATTTGAAATGAATCAAACAATACAAAAGTTCAATGAAACAAAAAGTTGTTTTTTTGAAAAGATAAACAAAATCAACAAGTCTTTAGACAGACTAATGAAGAAATAAAGGGAGAAGACCCAAATAAATAAAATCAGAGATGAAAAAGAAGACATTACACTGATATTTCAGAAATTTAAAGGCTCATTAGTGGCTATATAAGCAATTATATGCCGATACACTGGAAAATCTAGAGTCAATGGATAAATTCCTAGACACATACAACCTACCAACACTGAACCATGAACAAATCCAAAACTGGAATAAACCAATAACAAGTAACAAGATAGAAGGTACAATTAAAAGTCTCCCAATAAAGAAAAGCCTGGGACCTGATGGTTTCACTGCTGAATTCTACCAAACATCTGAAGAAGGACTAACACCATTCCTACTCAAACTATTCAAAAAACAGAGGGGGAGTGGATACTTCCAAATGCATTCTACAAGATCAGTATTACCCTGATACCAAAACCAAAGACACATGGAAAAAAAGAAAACTATAGACCAATATCTCTGATGAGTGTTGATGCAAAAATTCTCAACAAAATACTGGCAAACCAAATTCAAAATTACATTAAAAAGATCATTCATCATGACCAAGTGGGATTTATCCTAGAGATGCAAGGATGGTTCAACATAGACAAATCAATCAGTGTGACACATCATTTCAACACAATGAAGGACAAAACCCATATGATCATTTCAATCCATCCTGAAAAAGCATTGGATAAAATTCCATGTCACTTAATAATAAAAACTCTCAAAAAACTGGGTATAGAAAGAACATACTTCAACATAATAAAAGCCATATATGACAGACCCACAGCTACTATCATACAGAATGGGGGAAAACTTAAAGCCTTTTTTTAAAGACCTGGAACATGACAAGAATGCCGGCTTTCATCACTGTTATTCAACATAGTACTGAAGTCCTAGCTACAGCAATTAGGCAAGAGAAAGAAATAAAAGGCATCAAAATCAGAAACGATAAAGTCAAATTATCCTTGTTTTCAGATGATATGATCTTATATTTGGAAAAAGCTAATGACTCCACAAGAAAACTATTAGAATTGATAAACAAATTCAGTAAAGTTGAAGGATACAAAATCAACATATGAAAATCAGTAGCATTTCCATATGCCAATGGTGAGAAACATGAAAAGGAAATTTTAAAAATCCCATTTACAATAGCCACAAATAAAATTAAACACCTAGGAATTAATGTAACCAAAGAAGTGAACGATCTCTGCAATAAAAACTATAAAACACTGATGAAAGAAATTGAAGAGGACACACACACACACAAATGGAAAGATATTCCATGTGCATGGATTGGAAGAATCAATATTGTCAAAATGTGCATACTACCCATAGCAACCTACAGACTCAGTGCAATATCTACCAAAATAAAAGTGAAATTCTTCACAGAAATAGAAAAAAAATCTAAAATTTATATGGAGTAATAGAAAATCCAGAATAGCCAATGCTATCCTGAGCAAAAAATAACAAAACTAGAGGACTCACATTATCTGACTTCAAATTATACTACAGAGCTATAGTAACCAAAACAGTATAGTACTGGCATAAAAGCAGACACATAGACCAGTGGAACAGAATAGAGAACCCAGTAACAAATACACACCTACAGTGAACTCATTTTTGACAAAGGTGCCAAGAGCATGGGGAAAAGACAGTCTCTTCAATAAAGGTTCTGTGAAAACTAGATATCCATATGCAGAAGAATGAAACTAGACCCCTATCTCTCACCACACACACAAATCACATAAAAATGGATTAAAGTCTTAAATCTAAGACCACAAATTATGAAACCACTCAAGAAAACATTGGGGAAATTCTTCAGAATATTGGTCTGGGCAAAGCTTTCTTGAGTAATACCTCAAAAGCACAGGCAACCAAAGCAAAAATGGACAACTGGGATCATATCTAGTTAAAAAGCTTCTGCATAGAAAAGAAAACAATCAACAAAGTGAAGAGACAACCCACAGAATGGGAGACAATATTTGCAAACTGTACATCTGACAAGGGCTTAATAACCAGAATAGATGAGGAGCTCAAACAACTCTACAGGAAAAAATCTGACAATTTGATTTTAAAATGGGCAAAAATATTTGAATATTTCTCAAAAGGTGACATACAAATGACAAACAGGCATATTAAAAGGTGTTCAACATCAGTGACCATCAGAAAAATGCAAATGAAAACTATGATGAGATATCATCTCACCCCAGTTAAAATGGCTTTTATCCAAAAGACAAGCAATTACAAATGCTGGAGAGGATATAGAGAAAAGAGAACCCTCATACACTGTTGGTGGGAACGTAAATTAGTATAACTGCTATGCAGAATAGTTAAGGGGTTCCTCAAGAAACTAAAATAGAGCTACCATATGATCCAGCAATCCCATTGCTGGTTATATACCCAAAAGAAAGAAAATCAGTTTATTGAAGAGATAACTGCACTCCGGTGTTTGTTGCACCACTGTTCACAATAGCCAATATTTGGAAGCAATCTAAGTGTCCATCAACAGAATGAATAAAAAAACTATGATACTTATACACAAAGGAGTACTATTCAGCCATAAAAAGTGTGAGATCCTGTCACTTACAACAACAGAGATGAAGCAACAACATAGATGTTAAGTGAAATAAGCCAGGCACAGAAAGACAAACACTAAAAGTTATCAATTTTTTGTGGGATCTAAAAACCAAAAGAATTGAACTTATGGAGATAGAGAGTAGAAAAACGGTTACCAGAGGCTGGACATGGTAGTGGACGGGTAGTGGGGAGGTGGGGATGGTTAATGGTTACAAAAAAAATAGCTGGAAAGAATGAATAATACTTAACATTTGCTAACACAACAGGATGACAATAGTCAATAATTACTTAGTTGTACATTTTAAAATAACTGAAAGGGTATAAGTGAATCATTTGTAACAAAAAGGATAAATGCCTGAGGGGAGGGGATGGATACCCAATTTTCTACGATGTGATTATTACACATTGCATGCCTGTACCACGTATTCCATAAATATATATACATCCTAGTATGTATTCACAAAAATTAAAAGTTAAAAAAAAAATAGGCCAGACACAGTGGCTCACACCTGTAATCCCAGCAATTTGGGAGGCAGAGGCAGGCAGGTCACCTGAGGTCAGAAGCTCGAGACCAGCCTGGCCAACATGGTGAAACCCTGTCAGCCTTGGGAAGCGGAGGCAGGAGAATCGCTTGAACGTGGGAAGCAGAGATTGCAGTGAGTCAAGATCGCCCCGCTGCACTCCACTCCAGCCTGGGTGACAGAGCAAGACTCCATCTCAAAAAAAAAAAAAAAAATATTATTCCAAGTTTAGTAGAATTTATATCCCTTGATTGCTAAAGAAAGTTTCTTTATCCATTAAGTACTCCAGAATGCCAATTGTCTACCAGATTTCTCTTTCTTTGTCCTGTGGCACTTTGTTCTCATTTGAGCTCTCTGTCCTTCCTCTTTTGTCTTTGCTGACACTCTGCAGTAAAGGGGAGATGATATTAACTTATTTTTGTGGAAAGAGTCTCTTTCTGATTAGGATCTAAGCTGAAATTAGAACCATAGATTATTTGATTGGCTAGGAACTGCCTACAGTGGGTCTCTGCTCCAAGCATATAATAGAGTATGATAAATATATTTGCAGAATTTATTCAAATTGACTTGTGATGACATCTTTACAGGATTAACAACAATTCTGGAGAGAAATGTAGCTACAATTAAGCGTTAATTAGACTGCACTTTGATCCACTCCCTTGCAACAGAAAGTCACTCAGTGGTTGACACTGACCATTCATATCCCTATTGTTCTCATAGGTAGAATTTCTGATGTTAGAATCTTAGAATCTTAAGGCTTTTGTGTAAGAATTGCTTAAGATGTTTTTCAGATCCTGAATTTCAACGGAAAGGCTGATGCCACCAGTTTGAAGACCCCCAGAGAGGAACAGAATCAGCATGAGAATACAGTTTCTTCATCTCTTTGTCCCATGACTTCACCCTTCACTCTTCGACCAACGACTATCTCCATACTTTGGGCCACTTCCAAAACACTTAAAAACTCTGGACACAAACTCCTTCGAGAGATAGATTTGAGGTTTCCTCCCATCTTCTCTTTCAACAGCTCTAGGATTAAACCTCTTTTTCTGCTGCCACCCAGTGTCTCCATGTAATGACTTGCCACACACATTGAACTGGCAACGGATCTATTATGGTTATACTTGAATTTATAACTTTAAAGATTCCCTTTGGGTAGTCCATTTCAGAGCACATATAATTGTTTAATCAATCCAGGCCCCATAGCAGTGAATTACATATGTACTACCACTTTTTCTTCTTTTTCCTCGTTTTCCCCTAACTCTATTAAAAATTAAAGAGATAAAATTGAAAATAGAGATTCGAAGCAATCATATTACTACCAGAATGTCCTTCTTAGTCAGCAATTTATACCAGAACACCTCCTTCCATTATTCCTTTTTTTTTTTTTTGGCAAATTTGAGTGAGGTATAACATACATGCAGAAAAGTGAGCAAACCCTAAGTTACAGCTTGACAAAATTTTATTAAGTAAATGCACCTACGTAACTAGCACTCTTGCCCAGGTGCAGAAACCTGTAAGTCCCCCACAAATTCTCTTGTGCCTCTTATAGTCAGTAACCTCAGCAAGGATAGCCACTCTCCACTCCCCAGATGCCTAATGACAAAGAATCGTTTTACCTTCTAAAACTTTATATACAGGAATCATATTGTACATTTCTGTATCTGACTTCTTTTACTCCATATTGCATATGTGATATTCACTGGTGCTCTGAGTATTGTAGCTTAGAACGCTTCCCATTTTGTCCACTTGGCAAGATCTAGACTCCTGTTCTCTCATCTTTAGACCCTCATGTGTTGGCTTTGAACCAGGGTGATGCACCTTCTTAAATTTACTTTTGTGCTCTTAACAACCCTGAAATAAAAAGCAGCGAAACCGCCTTAAATCTGCTTTTCAGGCTTTCTGTACTACTAATATGGAAAACTGAGAAGCTTCGAGAAGGGTGGCCTAGTTTACTGGCTAATAATTAGATATGCAATCAGTGAAGTCAGGCTCACAGGACTAGTTAGCAAATTTTCCAGAAGAGGAGCCAATACTGTGAGGCTTCTCAGCAGCAGCTACAATGAATAAATTAAAGGTATTCTTGAACTTGCAACTTCTTTCCAGCCACCGTGAGAGTTGCTGGCCCACCCATACTCCTGAAAGAGAGTGCCAGAAGTTTTGCCTACCTAGTCTAGCTTGGAATAGAAATGCCATCAGTTGAAAGCAGTTGATATTGTGATATTTAATGAGTTAAAAGGTGGGCAGGATTTTCTATTTCAGAATACCAAGTTCCCACAAGCTGTATACTTGGTAAATTTGGGGGAGATGGTATAACTGCAGTGGAATCTGGAAATCTCTCTCAGTTTTTTTCCTAACTCACTGAAAATTTGGAGAAGCTACTTTATCACTTGAATCTTACTTTCCTCCTGAAAAAAAAAGTAAGAATGTAACACTCTACAGTCTGTGAATGAAGTTGGTGTCGTTCATTGTGTGGTTGCGAATCCCCATTTCTGCACCATCCATCAAGCTCTCTGCAAAGTCTGTCTCTTCCACCAAACCTTTAAGAGTTATCGTTACGGCCGGGCGCGGTGGCTCACTCCTGTAATCCCAGCGCTTTGGGAGGCCAAGGTGGGTGGATCACGAGGTCAGGAGATCAAGACCATCTTGGCTAACACGGTGAAACCCCGTCTCTACTAAAAAAAATACAAAAAATTAGCCAGGCACGGTGGCAGGCGCCTGTAGTCCCAGCTGCTTGGGAGGCTGAGGCAGGAGAATGGCGTCAATATGGGAGGCGCAGCTTGCAGAGAACTGAGATCATGCCACTGCAGTCCGGCCTGGGCGAAAGAGCGAGACTCCGTCTCAAAAAAAAAAAAAGAGTTATCGTTACTGCATACTGTACTGTACACTCTCAAATGCAGAGCTGGCATCTAAGCTTGATGCGGCTTCACCCTTGGCTGACAATGTTATTTTGTAACACTCTCCTCCCCACTCATGCACAGGGTTTTTTCAGCTCCTGCTTTTAAACATTGAAAGTACAGTACATCTAGAGACTCTTTTGTAATCATCCATTATAACTCATATTACATGCTGAACAGATAGACTACAAAAGGTTTGTCCTTCTGCTCTCAAAGATGCTTTCTGCCTTTAAAGAACAGATTATGATTCACTCTATCCTGCCCCCAAAGGCATTTCACCTCCTTTCACTCCCCAAGCCCAGAAGATGGCAATTGTTCAAGATCTTTCTGCTGAGATTAACATAAGCAATTGGTAATTTGGGCAGCAGAAAAGACAGGGAATGAGGAGCCAGGCCAGAGGCAGACAATAATTACCTAATCTGGAAGAGGGCCAGATGGATGGCTCTGATCCTTATGGCAGGAGAGCCTTTGCTCATCTGAAAAAAATCTGTTTTTCCTTAAACCTATTCAATGATCATGTTGCCCATTTAAAGACTTTAGCTAATATAATATAATCTATTTTTAATCAAAACAGTGTAGCAATAAGTTGTTTCCCTTGCTTAGATCCAATACTTTTCATAGGATTGGAGGGTGATGAGGAAGAGGAAACAGGCTCCAAGGCATGACACCATGGAATGGTGATTCTTCCAACTTAGGATGTTTGCATTTATTTATTTTGAGTTTTTCTCTTAGAGTTCCTTGTGTAAATAATTAAGCAATGGGCACACTGTGGCTAACAATTACTTGCATTTACTTAGTAATTAATATTTTATAAAGTGCTTATATATGCATTCTGCTTTGACTCAGAAAAATCCTGTGGGTCAGGAAGTTAAGTATTGCTATCCCATTTACAGATGTAAAACCTAAATTAAATATTTTAAAATAAAATCTAAAATGCATGGCTAACTTGGCAAGACTTTAAGGAAAACCCTTAGGGAAGACAAATAAAGCAGGAACAGGATTCCAATGATTCTCTTATTTCTAGTGACTTAGTGTTATAGTTTTAAGCTTTTGGTTTCCCAAGTAGGAAGTTCAACCTAAATTACTTATATAAATCTGGGACCTCTCGGAGGGTTATCCCAGTAGCACATAAACCCATCAGAAACAACTACCTTTTTTCAAAATTTTATAATGTCCCCTTTATTATTCTGAAATAAAATTCACAGTATAAGTTGCATAATTTAAAAAATGTCATTGCCCCAGCTAAAACATAAACAAGAAGTAAAAGTAAATTATAATAAATTAGTAAGTATATAACTACAAAAATTATGAAGACACTGGAAGGCATAAGAATCAGCCGCTTGCTCTTATGTGTGGACTCTCCGTGAGTGACAGCTATGGCTGCAGCTAATACAAATGCATGGTATCACAACTTTAGTTCTATGAGTAGCATTTTCATTGAGAATACTTTTCTAAAATGGTTCCCAAATCTTGGAAAAATTATGAGCAAAATATAACAATAATTAATATGAAAGAAAGCTTCATTCCTGGAAACAAATCAGGATATTTTTAAAATAAAAAACTACTTTAGGTCTATATGTCTAATGACATTATCTACTAGGATCACATAATTCTAAATAATTTTTTCATCAATAAGGAAGATTTTCATTGTAGTGTGCAGTTGTGTATATTGTGAGCATCTAATATTTCTGAATTCTACCCAGTAAGTGCCAATCACATTCCTTAATTTAATGAGACAATCAAAAATGTTTGTACAACTATCCAAAACATTCTGTCAGGGTAGAAGCATCCCTGTTGTAACCCACAGGGCAATATTCTCAGTGAATAGAGAAACCAGACAAAAGGGATATGTGAGAAAATGTGTCTAACTAGTATTCAGCTCTTAGCGAAGAGCTCTCCCTTGAAAAATCTTAACAATCACATTAGTTGTGGGCTTGGATTTACACTATGTCTATGGTACAAAAAAACTAAGCAAATTTTAGAATAATTAAATATAGAAATAAAATAAGTATATTTAATTTATTTAAAATCAGAAAATGCAAAGTCAAAAGTATGAGTAAAACCCAAGAGAAAATGACATGGCAGCTATGAAAATGATCCTAACAAAATGTCTAGAAATATGATATATACAGATAGACTTTTGTACAGCTATAAATACAAATCACTTTCATGTATATATGTAAATATGTATGTGTATAAATTTAAGGCTTACTGACTGGAATAAATAGTTTAGATGTAGATGAAAGTCTAATTAGACCAGAGAGAGATAAATAGATGTAAAGTACGAATAACTGAGATAGTAATATAGACTTAACTGGACTTTAGGAGAGATAAACAGGGGGATACACACTATTCAGAAAGATAAGGTTTGAGAATTTTTACAATTTGTCAGAAACGCGAACAAATGTGTATCTGAAAGACCCAATCCTTCAAGATGGATTCCAAGTGGCTAACTAGGCCTAAATTTAAAATAGAGCCATGCAATCATTCACTGACTAGATGTCACACACATACTCTGAGTTCCCTGAAAACCCAAACACCTCTATTTAACTTTGGGACCTTCAGAACTCACTTGAACCAACCAATCAGAGCTCACGTGCCTCAGCCCATCAACCAATCATGGCTCAGCTGTATCAACCAATCAAGACTAAGCAAGTTTCACTCCTTCATTTGCATAAATGAACGTGATTGGGAACTTGGGCAGGAATTTTCTCTGTAAAAGTCAAACCCTCCGTTTGTTCTCTGGAGTACTCCACTTTATACCTAAGGCTGCATTTCCCCAGTTTACAAACTGTTCCTTGGAATAAAGTCTTTTCTCCAAATGCCATTTCAGAAAACTTCTGTTCACAGAAGACACCAATTCTGTGGTTGAGATAGTGTAATGAAACTCAAACCACACAAGAATGAGATACAATGTAAAATTACAGAATGCACAAGACAGAGAAAATCTTAAATATGCACAGGAAAAGTTATACTAACTAAAAAATGAATGTCAACTATATTTACACCTCTCATAGTAACAAGATAAACCAGAAACCAGTGAAACAGAATCCTTGTCATAATGAGAGAAAACAAATTTAAACTTATAATTATTTACTCAGAAAAATTATCTTTCAAAAGCAATTGCAAAATAAAAATGGATTCTGACACACAACAGATAAGAGAGATTATCACTAACAAATCCCCAATGAAGAGATTTTTAAAGATGCACTTCAAGAAGAAGAAAAATGATTTTAAGAAGAGCTAAGATGCAGAAAAGAAATGTCAAGAAAAATGGTAATAGATTGGTAAATGTAAAGATTAACTGTAAAATAAACTATTTTGTGGGTTGAAAAATCATCTTAGTTCTAAAATTATAGACAATAATAAGTCTAGAGGAAGTAGCGAATGGAATTAATGAATTGCCATGTCCTTGTAGTGTTATGAGAGGATAAGGGTATTGATTGGTTTTATATTTATTTCAATATGTTGAAATTATTCCAGGAGTACTATTAAAATAACAGAAATAGAGTATGTACCTTCCAAACCAGCAGAGGATTAGGAGTGGAATGAGAAAACAATAATCCCAACTCAAGCAATGCAAAAGAAGGTAAGAATAGAAGATAAATTAAAAACAAAACAAAACAACAACAAAGAGAAAAAAGAATAAATAGAAAATACAAACTAAGATAATATTACTTGAGACCAGGAATTCAAGACCAGCCTGGGCAACAAAGTGAGACTATGTCCCAATAAAAAGTAATAATAATACAAATAAATCAATAAATATAAACATATCAGGAATAGTAGTCAATTTATGTGGTCTGAACTCCACATTAAAGGCCAAAAATTATTATAGCAAAAACAAAAACAAGCTGGGTGCAATGGCACACACCTGTAGTCGCAGCTACTTGGAAGGCTGAGGTGAGAGGCTCCTTTGAGCCCAGGATTGCAAGGCTAATCCAGGCAACATAGTGAAATCTTGTTTTTAGAAAACAAACAAACAAAAACAAAACTGAGCTAAAAAGATTTTTAAAATCCTGATATATGCTGTTAACAAGGAACAAGGAAATGCATAAACCCTAAGAACACAGAAAGATTGAATATAAAATGATGAGAAAAGATATGTCAGGTAAATTTTAACTTAAGTAAGCTTGGATGACAAAACTAACATTGGAAAAATTAGACTTTGAGGCAAAAGTCATTATAAAGCAAAACATAAAGAGGGTAATATATACCTAATAAGAAAGCATAAATTGTATAGAAAAATATAAAAATTTCTAAACTATATATTTGCTAAGATAGTTTAAATATATGTAAAACAAAGATTGTCAAAACTACAAGGAGAAATTGAAAAATCCACATTATAGTAGAGAATTTACAAATCTTTAATATCTTTCTCTGTAACTGTTAGATGAGAGAGAAAAAAATCAGCAAACGTATAAAGATTCAAGAAATTCAATTATCAAAGTTATCTAATGGGCACATATGGAATATATACTAAACAAATGGAAAATAAACAATCTCTTTAAACATCCCCAGCACATTTACCAAATGTGGCCACTTAAAGTCTCAACACATTTCATTTAACCTGCTCAAGCTATACTGCTTTTCTGTCCATAAATTAAAATAGGAATTTATAAGAAACTTACCACACCCTAACTTTGCAAATTGAAAAACACATATCATAAAAATGCACGTGTCCACATTGTTTTGAAAAGTCACTGAAATTAGAAAATACATACCAAGACAAACAAAAGCTAGATAAAAAATTGCCTAATATGGGAAAAGTGGTTGGTTGAATAAAATGCACTGCTTTAAATACATATATTTGAAAAGGAGAGAGGCTGCAAATTAACTAAATAAGCATTTAACTTTAGAAGTTAGAAAAAGAATAAACTCAAAGAAAATAAAAGGAAGAAATTAATACTTAAAAAATTGAAATAGAAAATAAACATGCAATGGAGATCTACAAACCAATAACTTGTTTGCTCTAAAGAAGAACAGTATGATAATTCTGTGGAAAGACTGATCATGAAACAGAGAAGGTGCAGCTAAATAATATTAGGAATCAAAAAGTAGGACGCAGCTTTGGATGGAGGAGAAATTAACATAACAAAATGTGAACCAACTTATGTCAACACATTTTAAAACTTGATAAGATAATTTCTAAAAAAATATGATTTGTCAAAGTATGCAATAAAACAATTGGAAAGCCTAATTGTACTATGACAGTTAATAAATGTAACTGGTAATAAAAAACCTACCCACAAAAAAATCAAGCCCAGAGGATTTACAGACATCTTCTACTAATGTTTACTGAACAGCTATTTCCAAATCTTACATAAAGTTTCTTAGAATACAGAAAAATAAGAAACACTTCTTAAATTATTTTATGTGGCCATTATAATTTAGAGATTACATCAAACAAGTAGTAGGGAAAAGACCATTGATAAGGCAATCTCACACAGAGTTATGTATCTTAAATACTTGCAAACCATGTCTGGAAATATATAAATATATCATTATCTGGGAATGTAGAGTTGATTTGAGATTAGAAAATCAATTATTATTGTATTAAGGCTGTTCTCACAGTGCTATAGAGAAATACCTGAGACTGGGTAATTTATAAGAAAATCAGTTTAACTGGCTTATGGTTCTGCAGGCTGTACAGGAAGCATGGTGCCATCTGCTTCTAGGGAGGCCTCAGAGAGCTTTTACTCATGATGGAAGGCAATGCAAGAGCAGACACTTCATATGACAAGAGCAAGAGCAAGAGCATGAAGGGGGAGCTACACACTTTTAAGTGACCATATCTCACTCACCATTGGGAGGACATTATCAAGAGGGATGGAGCTAAGCCATTCATGAGAAACCTGCCCCCATCAGGTCCCACCTCCAACACTGGGGATTACATTTCAGTATGAGATTTGGGTGGGGACACACATCCAACTATATCAATTATCATCCATCACATTTACAGATTAAAAGAGGAAAATCCTAAAATTATTCAAAAAGATTCAGGAAAAAATACATACCTAGTCATGCCTTAAAAAAAAACTTTTTAACAAATAGGAATACATTATTATATCCTTAATTTGATAAAGGGATATGTTTTTAAATTTTAGCAAACATTACCCTTAATGGCAAAACATTAAAACTTTGCCTTTTAAATCAGAAAAAAGATAAGAACTTTCAGTACTGCCATTTCTATCCCACATTATTTAAGAGGTCCTAGCCAGAGGTCAGATGCAATGGCTCATGTCTATGATCCTAGAGCTTTGAGAGGCTGAAGTGGGAGGATTGCTTTAGTCCAGGAGTTTGAGACTAGTCTGGGGATCATAGCGAGACCCTGCCTCTACAAAAAATTTTAAAATTAGATGGGCACTGTGGCACGTGCCTGTAGTCCCAGCTACTTGGGAGGCTGAGGCCAAAACATGGCTTGAGTCCAGGAGTTAGTGCTCCTGCACTCCAGCCTGGGTGACACAGCAAGACTCTTGTCCTCCCCCGACCCCCAAAAGAGGTCCTAGCCAGAGCCATAAGACAAGCAAAAAAATAAACCTATACACCCAAAAAACTAAGTAAAATAAAAAATAATTGAATAAAAAGGAAAACCCAGCAGATTATTTATTGGTTACATAATTGTCTACGTAGAAAATCCAAAAGCTTTTTCAGGTATAGTGTCAGAATTAATAAAAGAGTTTAGTCATAGTGCATGAAATAAAATTGATATACTAAGTCAATGATGTTTCTAGACACCAAAAACTGAGGGCTGGAAATTCATGAGCACAAAAATTTATAGCATTTAAAAGTCAACTTGTGAAATGTGTAACCATACATTTATGAAAAAATATAAAATATTCTTGAAAGATGTTAATGCAAACAAAAGAAAAGATAGATGAAATTTGTGTAAAGGAAAAAGACATTGCAAAGGTGACAATGCTTGCCAAAGTGATCTATAAATTCAAACAAAATTCCAATCAAAATCGCAACAACTTTCTCCATTGAACCAGATAGTTTGGTCTTACAATTTTTAATGAAGAAAATCAGAGCCAACAAAAATCCATGGCAATTTGGAGGGAAAATAATCCTGGTGGGCACCTACCCTACCTGATATCCAGGGTTTTTCTTCATTATGCTAGATACATTGGCATAGGAATAGGCATATTGACTAATTGAACAGAACAGGGAGCACAGAAATAGATTCATACTTAGATGGAAAGTTGATACTTGACAGAGGTGGCACTGCAGGTCAGAGGAAAAACTGGGATTATCTATTAAATTAGATCAACCTCTGATTCAAGTAACTGAAGTATTAATCCAGGCTCTGTACCTGCACTATCTTACATAGGTCATTTTACTGGGGCTCATAGAATGAGGATTACAGAGGATCAGGGTGTCAAATACCTGCATAGATGCCATGGGCAGCGTGTAGGCATGGGCTTTTGGGAGCTGTCTGCCCAGAGGTAGGCAATAAGGGCGTGCACTGTCTATAGAAAATAATTTTTTAAAAAAAGCTCACTAAAGTTGGCTTGTCTGTCTTCACAGGATGCAAGCAATTCTAAAAAAAAATGTGAATCATAAAATATCTTCCTTGAAAAACTTTTTTCTTAAGCTCTAAATAATTAAACAGTTACTAGTTTGTTCTAATAACATATATGTAAGTTTCAAATTAGCTCATTTTTCTTATTGATGTTTTTAATAAACATTATATTCTTTTACAACATTGTATTGTATTCCAAAGTAAGTTGGAAGAACTCTCCAGTATATAGTCAATAACAAACAATGTGTGGACTCAACTACAGCCATTTGTTTTGAGGGGAAGTTCGTGATGATTTAGAATGATCCCAGCTTGCTTCGAGTGTAGTGCAGTTTATCTCCAAGCCCTGTGGTGCTACATATTACCAAATCTGAACAGTAGATTGGAGACAAACATGATGTTTCAGTGATTGTAAAGACAAAGAAAAAGAACTTGAGTTACTACCATTGTCACATTATGTGACCACTCTAGGATTTTATTTGTGTTTAAAATTTACAATAGTGAACTTGAGAGCAGCCATTAGCAATCCATCCGTCCATGATGACCACCTTTTTGCCTAAGCCTAAACGCATCCATTCATCTCAACATGACGCAGATGGTCACTATAAACTGGTCACATCCGTAGGTGAAATACGAACTATTTGCTATCTCATTTGTAGGTGCTTTCTAATTATAAAATCTCATGTTTTTGAAGTAGATCAAGTTCCATTTTTATATATTTTAACTATTTATCTGCAAGAAGGAAAGGCTTCACTGCCACACAAAAAAAGAAATCAACATTTTTTCCAATTCTCAAATTTTAAGATATTTATCTTCAATTTTTCCCCATGTAGTGCCTAATAATATTCCTTCTCCAGCCCAGCAATGTTTTATAAATTCAATCCTCTGAGATGTTACACACCCATATTTGACTAATCTACACATCTGAGGATAGCAGAAATCTTCTCCATGAGATGAGCAACAACTGTGACTATAAATGAAAAAAGACAAACTTTGGTTTATCTTTCAAAGCTGTGGGCACTGGTTAGAGGAATAGGAGAGAGGAGGGAGAGGCTTCCTAGGCACAAAGTAGGAAACTGGCTTCATTCATGTCAGGGAGGAAACATGGCCCCTGGCCATAAAGGCCTCCCAAGATTACTCATCCTGCCCTAAAATGGGATTTGTTTATTCTGGGAACTCATTTTGTCATCCTAGCCCTGGAGTTATTTAAGATTCAAAGCTTGTAGGTAGTAGGTGGTTTGGGCTGCCAAGAAGAGTAATTGGATTAATGCATTTCTATTTCAGATTACTGCCAAATTAGTCTGTGCTATGTGGGCTTTTTATGTTATTGTGAGTGTGGCATAACAGAACCAGCTGCTTCTGTGACTTTCTTATCCTCTTCACATCAGACCCATTCATCCAGTCCCTCTCTTATCTTGTCACACCTCCAGATTCCTCCTTTAAAGTCCCTGGGCAGTGCTGTTCATCCTGTTCCCTTCCTAGTCACTTGCTCTTGCTTTCAGCTTCCCACTTCTTCTCAGGCTTCATGGTGCAATTAAATAAAACAAAACATGCCAAAAATCTTTTCAATTATACCAAAGACTTATCAATTGTGATTTCACTCAGTAGGAATGTATAACAATTCAATCCAGACCTGATAGCAGTGTATCTCTGCAGCTCCCATGTAAAAGGCAGTTAAGAAGAAGAAACGTAAAATAAATCAGAGGAAATGATTATATGGACTTCAGCCAATACATTGTTTATTGTCAATGATCTGCAATTAATTAGAACTGGAACAGAGTTTTGTGATGTGAAGAGTATTGGCTTTGGAGGCTGATAATCAAGGGTCAAGGTCTTGCTCTACCACATATATATTCTTTGTGATGCTGGGAAATCTGCCGACATTAGAGTTTTTCTTAACTGCTTCACAGCATTGTAATTAAATAAGCAAATATGAAAATGCTTTATATGTTGGTAAATTTATACAAATGTAAGGGTATTACTTCTTTTTTTTACTCACTAATTCAGACCCTACTTGGGTCAACAGTTTACACAACTGTCGTTACTGTATGAAACAGTATTACAATTATTTTAGAATCTTCTGTAATTCAGAATTTTACTAACTCAGTTAATTTCCGTCTGTGAAAATTGCCTGCAACACATAAAATATCTTTTCAAAGTTTAGTTTACATGTTGACTTTTGTAGTGGATAAAGCTGTGAGGGTCTAAAGCAACTATTCTCTTGAAATTTTTTTTTTTTTTTTTTGGTCTGCTAGTCTGACATTTCAGTATTATTTTGTAAATTTAAAAACTATATGTAGCTAGACATTCACAGGTGGAAGTGAGCAGTATGAATCCAGCTTTGATATTTTGGGTGCAAAATTTACTTGACCTGGATTCTGATCAATATATTGCTATAATTTACTGCCTTCTTTTCCTCGGTGACAATTTTTATGAGCGCAACTACTTCTTTGATCTTTATAGTCTATTTACCAACTTCTTAGAACCTTCTAAGTGACTCTTCTAGGGCACACGGTTATTCAAAGAGACTGTTGTCCCTGTGACCTGATGGGCAAAAAAGTTATTATTATTATTATTTTTTAGATGGAGTCTTGCTCTGTCACCCTGGCTGGAGTGCAGTGGCAGGATCTCGGCAACCTCCACCTCCCTGGTTCAGGCAATTCTCCTGCCTCAGCCTCCCAAGTAGCTGGGATTACAGGCATGCACCACCATGCCTGGCTAATTTCTGTATTTTTAGTATAGATGGGGTTTCACCATGTTGGCCAGGCTGGTCTCCAGCTCCTGACCTCAAGTGATCCGCCTGCCTTGGCCTCCCAAAGTGTTGGATTACAGGTGTGAGCCACCGCGCCCAGAGTAGCAAAAAGTTCTTGCAAATAACATTTTATTTTCTTTCACTGTAGACATATACACTTATTCTAAAAGTTTGGAAAAGTCTTAAGAAGCAAAAAGAAGAAAATATACAACTCCCTTTATGCTATATCCAGAGATAAATAACTGCTGTTTATTTTTGCTGTATGTCTTCTCAAATTTTTCCTATGCCATCATATGCATTTTATTAAAATTTAATGAACTTTTATGGACTTTTCTTATTACAAAAGTAATATGAGATTATTGCAGAAAACTTAGAAATACATTCAAGTGAAAAGAAAATAAAACTAATCCACAATCCTATACTCAGAGATAATGGCTATTTAAATTTTGCTATATATTTTTCTAATATTTTCATGGACATTTTTTTTGTGGTGAAAAAGGTATTTTATTTATTTATTTATTTATTTATTTATTTATTTATTATTATACTTTAGGTTTTAGGGTACATGTGTGCAATTTGCAGGTTAGTTACATATGTATACATGTGCCATGCTGGTGTGCTGCACCCACTAACTCGTCATTTAGCATTAGGTATATCTCCCAATACCATCCCTCCCCCCTCCCCCCACCCCCCAACAGTCCCCAGAGTGTGATGTTCCCCTTCCTGTGTCCATGTGTTTTCATTGTTCAGTTCCCACCTATGAGTGAGAATATGCGGTGTTTGGTTTTTTGTTCTTGCGATAGTTTACTGAGAATGATGATTTCCAATTTCATCCATGTCCCTATAAAGGACATGAACTCATCATTTTTTATGGCTTCATAGTATTCCATGGTGTATATGTGCCACATTTTCTTAACCCAGTCTATCATTGTTGGACATTTGGGTTGGTTCCAACTCTTTGCTATTGTGAATGATGCCGCAATAAACATGCGTGTGCATGTGTCTTTGTAGCAGCATGATTTATAGTCCTTTGGGTATATACCCAGTAATGGGATGGCTGGGTCAAATGGTATTTCTAGTTCTAGATCCCTGAGGAATTGCCACACTGACTTCCACAATGGTTGAACTAGTTTGCAGTCCCACCAACAGTGTAAAAGTGTTCCTATTTCTCCACATCCTCTCCAGCACCTGTTGTTTCCTGACTTTTTAATGATTGTCAGTCTAACTGGTGTGAGATGGTATCTCATTGTGGTTTTGATTTGCATTTCTCTGATGGCCAGTGATGATGAGCATTTTTTCAGTGTTTTTTGGCTGCATAAATGTCTTCTTTTGAGAAGTGTCTGTTCATGTCCTTCACCCACTTTTTCACGGGGTTATTTGTTTTTTTCTTGTAAATTTGTTTGAGTTCATTGTAGCTTCTGGATATTAGCCCTTTGTCAGATGAGTAGGTTGCGAAAATTTTCTCCCATTGTGTAGGTTGCCTGTTCACTCTGATGGTAGTTTCTTTTGCTGTGCAGAAGCTGTTTAGTTTAATTAGATCCCATTTGTCAATTTTGGCTTTTGTTGGCATTGCTTTTGGTGTTTTAGACATGAAGTCCTTGCCCATGCCTATGTCCTGAATGGCAATGCCTAGGTTTTCTTCTAGGGTTTTTATGGTTTTAGATCTAACGTTTAAGTCTTTAATCCATCTTGAATTGATTTTTGTATAAGGTGTAAGGAAGGGATCCAGTTTCAGCTTTCTACATATGGCTAGCCAGTTTTCCCAGCACCATTTATTAAATAGGGAATCCTTTCCCCATTGCTTGTTTTTCTCAGGTTTGTCAAAGATCAGATAGTTGTAGATATGCGGCATTATTTCTGAGGGCTCTGTTCTGTTTCATTGATCTATATCTCTGTTTTGGTACCAGTACCATGCTATTTTGGTTACTGTAGCCTTGTAGTATAGTTTGAAGTCAGGTAGTGTGATGCCTCCAGCTTTGTTCTTTTGGCTTAGGATTGACTTGGCGATGCGGGCTCTTTTTTGGTTCCATATGAACTTTAAAGTAGTTTTTTCCAATTCTGTGAAGAAAGTCATTGGTAGCTTGTTGGGGATGGCATTGAATCTATAAATTACCTTGGACAGTATGGCCATTTTTATGATATTGATTCTTCCTACCCATGAGCATGGAATGTTCTTCCATTTGTTTGTATCCTCTTTTATTTCATTGAGAAATGGTTTGTAGTTCTCCTTGAAGAGGTCCTTCACATCCCTTGTAAGTTGGATTCCTAGGTATTTTATTCTCTTTGAATCAATTGTGAATGGGAGTTCACTCATGATTTGGCTCTCTGTTTGTCTGTTATTGGTGTATAAGAATGCTTGTGATTTTTGTACATTGATTTTGTATCCTGAGACTTTGCTGAAGTTGCTTATCAGCTTAAGGAGATTTTGGGCTGAGACAATGGGGTTTAATAAAGAAAAAAAGAGAGAAGAATCAAATAGATGCAATAAAAATGATAAAGGGGATATCACCACCGATCCCACAGAAATACAAACTACCATCAGAGAATACTACAAACACCTCTATGCAAATAAACTAGAAAATCTAGAAGAAATGGATAAATTCCTCAACACATACACTCTCTCAAGACTAAACCAGGAAGAAGTTGAATCTCTGAATAGACCAATAACAGGAGCTGAAATTGTGGCAATAATCAATAGCTTACCAACCAAAAAGAGTCCAGGACCAGATGGATTCACAGCCAAATTCTACCAGAGGTACAAGGAGGAACTGGTACCATTCCTTCTGAAACGATTCCAATCAATAGAAAAAGAGGGAATCCTCCCTAACTCATTTTATGAGGCCAGCATCATCCTGATACCAAAGCCTGGCAGAGACACAACCAAAAAAAGAGAATTTTAGACCAATATCCTTGATGAACATTGATGCAAAAATCCTCAATAAAATACTGGCAAACTGAATTCAGCAGCACATCGAAAAGCTTATCCACCATGATCAAGTGGGCTTCATCCCTGGGATGCAAGGCTGGTTAAATATATGCAAATCAATAAATGTAATCCAGCATATGAACAGAACCAAAGACAAAAACCACATGATTATCTCAATAGATGCAGAAAAGGCCTTTGACAAAATTCAACAATGCTTCCTGCTAAAAACTCTCAATAAATTAGGTATTGATGGGACGTATCTCAAAATAATAAGAGCTATCTATGACAAACCCACAGCCAATATCATACTGAATGGGCAAAAACTGGAAGCATTCCCTTTGAAAACTGGCACAAGACAGGGATGCCCTCTCTCACCACTCCTATTCAACATAGAGTTGGAAGTTCTGGCCAGGGCAATTAGGCAGGAGAAGGAAATAAATGGTATTCAATTAGGAAAAGAGGAAGTCAAATTGTCCCTGTTTGCAGATGACATGATTGTATATTTTTCTAATATTTTCTTATGATGATATATATCTCTTATTAGAATTTAACTTTTACCACTCCTTCTTATTATAGAAGAAACATAAAATTACCCATAATCTTACTACCCAAAGATAAGCATTATAACACTGACATATATTCTTCTAGAACATAGACTAGGCCTTTATGATGCCTATACATGACTTTTTTCCTACAAAACAGGATGATACCAACAATACTGCTTTGCAATCTTCTTTTCTAAAACTTAATAATATATAGTAACTGTGTCCCTATGTCATTAAATATTTTCCTACAACATAAATGTTAATGACTCATAATATTTTATTGTAATATAGCCTGAATTATTGAACCAATTCCTATTTTGGGGGTATTTAGGATGTTTTAGTTTCTCACAATTATAAACAACTTATGAAGAACATTGTCCAACTATCTTTTGTGTACATCTTTTAGTATTTCCTGTGGATAAATACCTAGAATTGAATTTGAAAGGTTTTTGGTCCATTTGATGAATTTTCATGAATCTTTTTATAATTGATACTCCCGGTAGAAAGAGTGCCTTTTTCCTGCAGCTTTGCTGAAATTGACCACTATTTTTCTTTTCTGGTCAACTTTGAATGTTAAAATGGCAAATATTTATTTTCTGTTTTGTATTTAATTTGCATTTTTTCTATCACGTTTTTCATTAAATCTCATGCTTACTAATATATCTGCTGAATCTGTAGAAAGTTACCTTGATAGTAAAAACAAAAACAGGAGAAAAATTATTCAGTCCTGAGTCTGCAGTTGCATGAAGAAACTAGTGAATGTTGCATTACATGTTCATTAATTCATGTATCCATTTATTTATTTATCATTTGACAATACTTATTGAACACTTTTATGCTAGGTCTTTTTCTAAGAGCTGAACTAAAAAGGTGAACAATACTGATAGGGTCTTTTTTCTCTTGGAGACTTTTACAGTCTAGTTTACAACAGAGACATTAAATGAATAATAATTAGATGTGATATAAGGATTATTTTTAAAAAGAAGACAAAAAGAATTATCCTGAGGTAATTATTCTTTGGTTGATCTAGTCTGCTTGATAAGGTGTAATTCACTGGAAATCCCCTACTTGGTATTGAGTTTCTTTTGTTATTGAGTAGTAGAGGAAGATGATAAATAGAAGGTACAAACAAGAAAAGATGAGAAGAATTGATTTGATAGAACTAGAAAAGTCTTGGGAATTGTAGATATTACATTCTTACTTCACCAAGAAATATTGTAAAGAAGGAGCTTCCCACCAGTCCTTGAATAATGTACAGGCATATTTTAGAGATATTGCAAGTTTTGTTTCATACCACTGCAATAAAGCAAATACACAATAAAGTGAGTCACACAAAATTTTTGGTTTCCCAGTGTACATAAAATTATGTTTATACTATATTGTAGTCTATTAAGTGGGCAATAGTGTTATGTCTAAGAAAACAAAGTACATAATTTTATAATACTTTTTTGAGTTGATGTGTGCAGGAAGGTGGTTTCTGAAGGCTGGAGTGGCTGTGGCAATTCAATTTCTTCACATAAGGCAACAATGAAATCTGCTATGTAGATTGACTCTTACTTTCATTAAATAGTTCTCTGTAGCATGTGATGCTGTGTGACAGCATTTTACCCACAGTAGAGCTTCTTTCACCGTTGGAGTCAATCCTTTCAAATCCTGCTGCTGCTTTTCAACTAAGTTTTAGTAATATTCTTTTTTTTTTCCTTTTTCTTTTTTGAGACGGAGACTCGCTCTGTCTCCCAGGCTGGAGTGCAGTGACGCAATCTCGGCTCACTGCAAGCTCCGCCTCCCGGGTTCACACCATTCTCCTGTCTCAGCCTCCCCAGTAGCTGGGACTACAGGCGCCGGCCACCACACCCGGCTAATTTTTTGTATTTTTAGTAGAGACAGGGTTTCACTGTATTAGCCAGGATGGTCTCGATCTCCTGACCTCGTGATCCACCCGCCTCGGCCTCCCAAAGTGCTGGGATTACAGGCATGAGCCACCGTGCCTGGCCAAGTTTTGGTAATATTCTTAATCCTTTGCTGTCATTTTCAGCAATGTTTACAGCATCTTCACTAGGAGTAGATTCCATGTCAAGAAATCACTTTCTTTGCTTATCCATAGAAACAAATCCTCAGCCATTAAAATGTTATCATGAGATTATAGCAATTTGGTCACATCTTCAGGCTCCACTTCTAGTTCTAGTTTCTTTTTCTTTCTTTTTTTTTTTTTTATTTCTACTACATTTGTAGTTATTTCTCCACTCAAGTCTTAAACCCCTCAAAGTCATCCATGGGGGTTGAAACCAACTTCTTCCAAATTCCTGTTAATGTGAATATTTTGACCTCATTCCACGAATCATGAATGTTTTTAATGGCATCTAGAATGACAAATTCTTTTCAGAAAGTTTTCAATTTCTTTTGACCAAATCCATAAGAGAAATCACTATCTATAACAACTATAGCCTTATGAAATGTATTTCTTAAATAACAAGACTTGAAAGTCAAAATTACTGCTTGTTCCATGGATAGCAGAATGGATGTTGTGTTAGCAGTCATGAAAATAACAAAATAACATTCATCTTCTATACATCTCCTTAGGAGCTCTTGGATGACCAGGGACCTTGTCAATTAACAGTAATATTTTAAAAGGAATCTTTTTTTTTTTTTTTTTCTGAGGAGTAGGTCTCAACAGTTAGCTTAAAATATACAGTAAGCTAGCCAAGCATGGTGGCTCACACCTTTAATCCCATCACTTTGGGAGGCTGAAGTGGGCAGATTGCCTGACGTCAGGAGTTCCAGACCAGCCTGGCCAACATGGCAAAACCCTGTCTCTACTAAAAATGCAAAAATCTGCCAGGTGTGGTGGCATACTTCTGTAATCCCAGCTACTTGGGAGGCTGAGGCAGGAGAATCGCTTGAACCCTGGAGGTGGAGTTTACAGTGAGCTGAGATCGAGTCACTGCACTCCAGCCAGGGTGACAGAGCAAGACTCCATCTCAAAAAAAAAAATTCATTAAACCATGCTGTGAGCAGATGTGCTGTCAGGCAGGCTTTGTTTTTGCGTTTGTGGAAGAAGGCAAAACAGATTTAGCATAATTCTTAAGGGCTCTAGGATTTTGAAATGGTAAATAAGCATTGGTTTCAACTTAAAGTCACCAGTTGCATGAACTGCTAAAAAGAGAGTCGGCCTGTCTTCAGAAGCATTGAAGCCAGGCATTGACTTCACCTCTCTAGCTATGAAAGTTTTAGATGGTGTCATCTTCTAATAGAAGGATGTTTTGTCTACAATGAAAATGTGTTTTTTTAGTATAGCCAGTTTCGTCAATGATCTTAGCTACATCTTCTGGATAACTTGCTGCAGCTTCTATATCAGTACTTGCTGTTTCACCTTGCACTTTTATGTTATAAACTTGGCTTCTTTTAAAACATCTCATAAACCAACTTCTGTTAGCTTTCAACTTTTCTTCCTTGGCTTCTTCACCTTTTTCAGCCTTCATATAATTGACGAGAGTTAGGGCCTTGCACTGGATTAGGCTTTGGCTTATGGGAATGTTGTGGCTGGTTTGAGCTTCTATCCAGACCACTCGAACTCTCTCCATATAGGCAATAAAGCTATTTTGCTTTCTTATAATTCGTGTGTTCACTGAAGTAGCAAGTTTAATTTCCTTCAATAACTTTTCCTTTGCATTCACAACTTGGCTAACTGGTTGGCCTAAGTTGGCTTTCAACATGCTTTCCTCACTAAGCTTAATCATTTCCAGCTTTTGATTTAAGGTGAGAGACGTGCAACCCTTCCTTTCACTTGAACACTTAGAGACAATTGTAAGTTTATTAACCGGCCTCATTTAAATATTGTTGTGTTTCAGAGAATAGGGAGACCCAAGGAGAGGGAGGAAGACAGGGGAATGGCTGGTCAGTGCCGCAGTCAGAACACACGTTTATTGATTAAGTTTGCTATCTTATATGGATGCAGTTCGTGGTGCTCCAAAACAATTACAATAGTAACATCAAAGATCGCTGATTGCAGATCACCATGACAGATGTAATAATAATAATACAGTTTGAAATATTTTGAGAATTGCCAAAATACGACACAGACACAAAGTGAGTATATGCTGTTGGAGAAATGGCACTGATGGACTTGCTCACTCCCTGGTTGCCACAAACCTCCAGTTTGTAAAAAAACGCACTATTTGTGAAGCACAATAAAATGAGGTGTGCCTATAAATGCCTTTATTATGGCAGTAGCTTTATAATTGCTGTTCTGGCCCTTGATACCATCTCTTGACACCTTGTAATCAAAAGCTGTGACTGCAGAAAGCAAAGGTACCCAGATGATCCAGTCAAACAAGTATGAATTTGTGAGAAAACAAACAGGTAATTCGACTAAATGTCTCACATCTGAAACAATGCCTCTGCTATCAGATTACCCTAACTCTTAAGAAAGGGGCCAAAGACTCATCAATTTCAGCTTCCTGGGATGTTGTTGTTGCTTTTTCTTTTTAATTTTGAAATATAGTCATGTGTCATATAACAATGTTTCAAACAACAATGTACTGTATATAAAATGGTGGTCTCATAAGATTAAAATGGAACTGAAAATTTCCTCTTGCCTAGTGACACCTTAATGGTCCTGTCCACATGTAGGCCTAAGCTAATGTGTGTGTTTGTATCTTAGTTTTAAACAAAAAAGTTTAAAAAGTAGAAAAACAGTTAATAAAAAAAGCTTATATAATAAGAATATAAAAATATTTTTGTACATCTCTACAATGTGTTTGAGGTTAAAGCTAAGTGTTATTACAAAAGTCAAAAAGTAAAAAAAAATAAAAAGTTTATAAAGTCAAAAATCATAATAAACTAAGGTTAATTTGTTATTGAGTAAAAAAAGTTTTCTAACTTTAGTGTAGCCTAAGTGTATAGAGTATATAGTCTACGACAGTGTACAGTAATGTCTTAGGCCTTCGCACTCACTGACTCACCCAGAGCAACTTCCAGTCTTGTAAACTCCATTCATAGTAAGTGCCCTACATAGGTGTACATTTTTTTATCTATTTATGTTTTTACTGTACCTTTTCTATGTTTAGATATATTTAGATATATAAATACTTACCATTGTGTTACAATTACTTACAGTATTCAGGACAGTAACATTCTGTATAGGCCTGTAGCCTAGAAACAATAGGCTGTACCATACAGCGTAGGTGTGAAGTAGGCTACACCAGCTTGGTTTATGTAAGTACACTCTATGATGTTTGCACAATGACAAAATCTCCTAATGACACATTTTTTGGATTGTATCTGTATTAGTTCATTCTCATGCTGCCTTAAAAGACTGCCTGAGACTGGGTAATTTATAAAGGAAAGAGGTTTAATTGGCTCACCGCTCTGCATGGCTGGGGAAGCCTCAGGAAACTTACAGTCGTGGTGGAAGGGGAAGCAAACATGTCCTTCTTCACATGATGGCATCTCCCATCTCTACCAAAAGGAGAAGCTCCTAGTCCCCTAGCAAAAAGGGAAAAAGCCCCTTATAAAACCATCAGATCTCCTGAGAATTCACTCACTATCATGAGAACAGCAGCACGGGGGTAACCACCTCACGATTCAACTACCTCCCTTGGGGTCCCTCCCATGACATGCGGGGATTATGGAAACTACAATGCAAGATGAGATTTGGGTAGGGACACAGCCACACCATATCAGTATCCCACCTTAAGCAATGCATGATTGTATACTGTATATATCAAAGAGTATATAAAATATATTTACATCTTCAATAATAATATTAAAATGAGCATTTGTGTAACTACCATCTAGGTTAAGAAAACATTGACAGAAGTTCCCTCTGACCCTCCAAGATGGTTTCTTTTTCATCCCCTTCCTCACAGATAACTACTGTTCTGACTTTTTAATAGTCATTCATTTGATTTTTTTTAAAAGACGCTTTTACTACATATGTATTCCTTCCTCATATATGTAATTTATACTCCTGCTTATACAATTTATGCAAATAGAATGACCTTGAATATGTCTTTTCATTCCTTTTTTATTCATTTAATATTGCTTGTGATTTATTCATGTTTATATATATAACTATAGTTTGGTCTTTTTTAAAGAAAAAATCATGAATATACCACAAATTATTTATCTATTTTGCTACCAATGTACATTTTGGGTGTCTATAGTTTTTAGCAATTACCAAAAATAATATTATGAACATTCCTGCTAGGAATATAATTACTGGTAGCTGCGAATGTGCATGTACACATTCACTAAATGATTCCAAGCTGTTTTCCAAAATAGATGAAGCAATTTCTACTTCCACAGTGGTAGATGAGAGCTCATCTTCACCAACACTTAGTATTGTCTAAAATAATATTTACATTTTTACCAATATGGCGTACTCTGGGTTTAATTTTCATTATTCTGACTAATAATGATGTTAAGCCTTTCTTCATGTTTACTTGTCATTAATGTTTCTTTGTAAAATATCTGCTTAATTCTTCTGCTTATTTTTCTATCAGTTTGCTTGTCTTATTAATTCATAGTTCCTTATATATTTGGGATAGTAGTCTTTTTGGATATATTTTTAGAAACTTTCCTACACCATAGCTTGTATTTTTTCTCTTTTAATAATATCTGTGGATTAACACAAGTTCTTATTTAATGGTAGTCAAATGTATATTCTTTCTATATAGTTTATGTTTATTAATCTTGTTTAAGAAATATTTTCCCTTCTGTGAGCTGTAAAATATTCTCCTATGTTATATTCTGAAAACTTTATACTTTTGTTTTTTACAATTGTCTTTATTCCATCCAGATGTTTCAGTGTGGGGTGGGATTTCTAATTAGATATCCAATTGTCCCAATACCATTTGCTAAAAAGTCTGTTGTTAGTGATCTGCTACACTATCTCTATCATAAATCAAGTGTCTATGGATACATAATCTATTTCTTGGTGATCTTTTATGATCCACAAATATACAAATAGGTTTTATTTGTATATTATTGTGCCAGAAGTGCACTGTCTTAGTAATGTTAGCTTAAAATAGGCTGGGAGCAGTGACTCATACCTGTAATTCCATCACTTTGGGAGGCCAAAGCAGGTGGATCACCTGAGGTCAGGAGCTCAAGACCACCCTGGCCAACATGGTAAAACCTCGTCTCTATCAAAAAATACAAAACTTAGCCATGCATGGTGGCACGTGTCTGTAGTTCCAGCTACTGGCAAGCTGAGGTGGGAGAATCACTTGAATCCAGGAGGTGGAGGTTGCAGTGAGCTGAGATCGGCCACTGCACTTCAGCCTGAGTTACAGAGCAAGAGCTTGTCTCAGAATAATAATTATAATAATAATGTTAGTTTAAAATAAGTCTTGGTATCTGGTAGGACAAGGACTCATACCTTATCTCCTTTAGATTGTCTTGGCTATTCTTAACCCTCTATATTTTCATATCAATTTTGATTTATCTTGACAAGTTCCTCAAAAACTATGGCTGGCAATTTAATTAGATTGCTATGTATTTGGGGGAGAATTAGCATCTCTACAATAACAATTTCAAACCAACAAATTCAATTTAATCCTTGAATAGCTTGGATAAGGTTTTGCTTATCTGGTCCTTGAATATTTGATAGAATTATTTGGTGAAGGTATCTGGAGCAGGAGTTTTGCTATGTGGAAACATTTAAAAAAAAAATAAGTGATTCCATTTCTTTTCTAATAGTTTTAGAAGCTCTAGGTTTTCTATTTTTCATTTGGTTTGCTTTTATAAGTTATTAATTTTCTCATTTTATCTAAATTTTCAAATTGATTACTGTAAAATTGTTCATACTATCTCCTATCACTTTATAATAGTCCTTTTCATTCTTAATATCTATTACGCTAATTATTAAATAAATTTTGCTATAGGTTTGTCAAATTTTATTGATCATCTAAAACAAAAACTTTCAGTTAATAATAGCTACAAAAATCTTAATTGCATCTATGCTTCCTATTTTGTTCATTTTAGCTCTTATTTGCAAATATTCTTCATCTACTGCATTTGGATTTATATTGCTGTTATTTTTTTCACATCTTCCAATGGTTTCTCAACATTAATTTTCTTTATTTTTCTAATACACAAATTAAGGTTATAATTTTTCAGTAAGGACTGCTTTACCTGTGTCTCATAAGTGTGCTGTGTAGTATTTTTTATTACACTATAAAACATTTTTTCTATAATGATTTTACATTTTGCTACAGATATTTTAATCTATGTAGTCTATCATTTACCTAGATAATTGTCAATTTGTCTGTTCCTCTGTGTAGTTCTTCAGTTTCTTTTATTTCTTTTTATTTTATTTATTTATTCATTTTTGGATATGGAGTCTCCTTATGTTTTCCAGGCTGGTCTTAAACTGCTGGCTTCTAGTTATTCTGTCACCTCAGCTTCCCAAAGTGCTGGGATTACAGGTGTGAGCCACTCACCTGACCTCTTCAGTTTCTTTTAAATATATTTTCAGGCTGTGCTTTGAGCAGTACAAAGACATTTTTAATTTCTTATCTTCCTATGGATTTGAAGCTTTCATGTTTTGACATGACCTTCTTTATCTTTAAAATGCATTTTTTCTACTTGAGGTCTATTTTGCATGACATAAATACAGTTATATCATCTGACCTTTGGTTAAAACTTGCATGATCTTCTTTTTCATACTTTTGCCTCCAACTTTTCCTTGAGACAGGAATTATTGCCCTTCAGATCATTGGATCCCCCAACGACTAAGCAAGTTTTCAACAGGAGGCAGAAAGCTGAGACTTGACTTTTTCATGACCTTTAATTTTAAATTTTTTGTAATAAATTTTTAAAGCACATGAGAAAATGCAAAACAGTATGGCAAACTACTGAGTACTATTAGGCACCTAGCTCTGTCAAGTTCTAACTTTTCAGTTACATATGCTTCATATTATTTTTATTTCTTATTAGTTTTTCACTGTATTGAAATACACCTATAGTGTAGTAAGCAACCATCAGTGTGCAGCTAGACAACATTTTACAAAGTGAGTACAACCCATGTCAAGACAGAGAATTACCAGAACCACAGAAACTTGGTAGCTCCATACTTCCTAGCCATGACCTTCACGTTTCTCACGACACTAACAATTATCCTGACTTCAAATATTGCAAATTTTTTTTTCGATTTCTGTGATTTTATGAGCACAATCGTACCACTGAAGGTACTCTTTGTGTCTGCCTTTTATGAAATCCATCCATGTTGTTGCATGTGTCAGTGGCTCATTCATTTTTATTGCTGTTTTATATTTCATTAATTTATCCATTTTGCTGTTTGTGGACAGTTGTTTTCAGTTGGGAGCTATAATAAATAGTGCTCCTTTATCATTCTCACCCATGCTTTTTGGTACGTATTTGTTTGGCTATTTATCTGGCAGTAGAGCTTCTGAGTTGTGGGTAAGCACATGTTCATCTTTAACGAATACTGCTAAATAGTTCTCCAAAGTGGCTGTACCAATTTTAATATCCACTGGTGAACGAATTGGATATTTTTAAAGGCTTGCTATGTTCTTTGGTTTTCCTTTTTAAATTTAATCTCTCATTTCTATGTGTTCTGAGCAGAGGTGGAAAGGAGAAGTGTGACCTTTAGATGATCCAGAAGCGCTGTTGTTTTTTTTTTTTTTTTTGCATTTTTTTAAGTGAGATGCTGATTATTTCATCTCTACATGCAGCACAGTCAACAGAGCATGAAGAAATACAGCTGAGCTTCTTTTTCCAATTCAGGATGTTGCTGGCCCGAGTCCCTGTGCCAGAGAGGAGTTGCAAGGTGTTTCCATTTGTGAAGTGTAAATCAAAAAGGAAAGCAAGTACTGTATTTCATCAAGTTCTAAGATACATATTTTTCTAGATTTTAACAACTCTGCAATGCAATGTGTATAAATTGATGGACTTTTACGACTGGCTTTGTTGTTTCGTGTGTGTTTCTTGGAGGTACACAAACCAATGGTGCATCTTACACTAGTAGCATTTGAAAGCAGAACGGACAAAACAAATTCTTCAAAATTTTGTCTGGCTGTGGGTGTCTACGATTTTTTGGCACCTACAGAGATAGGCTGCCCATATCCCACTTCAAGCAAAGACTTTCTTCCAAGCTACAAGGCATGTGGTTAGCTGGCTGCCTCCAGAAAGACCTTCAGTGTCTTTCTGAGCTTTCAAGCCAAGGTCACTTCTTTTGGGGTGATCCTCAGTCAAGGACAGAAAAAAGCGGTGACAGCTGAGATCATCCTTTTTTCAGGGCAGCCTTAAGCCAACAAATTAATAGCACAGATGTTCACCACAATGCAAAACTCCTTTAACGGGAAAGCTTTTCTCTGAAGTGCCTTGTTGGGCTGGCAGAGACATTGTCAGGGCAGCATCAAGTTCTGGCAGGTTCCTCTACCCAACCCTGTCTCCTTCCTTTTCTTTTTATAGGTAATATTCCCCAGTCGATCTCATTCCTAATTCTATCTCAGAAACTCCTTCTCAGAGAACCCAACTGGCACAGCTGGCACTGGGAGTGTTCTGAGAAAGCAGGTGGCAAGATGGGATTTATGCATTGGAACAATTACCTTGGAGCTAGCAAGGAGGACCCCATTTTGGGTGGCAGGTAGAGCACAGATGGGCTGGGGCCAATGAGGTGGTCTAACTGTTAAAACTTTCACTGATGGTATCTTGGGAGAATGTGCTGGTAGAGGGATAGGCATGGGCTGGTGGGATGATTTTAAGTATTTGAAATATACAGGGGTGCTGCTGCTGGTGGTGATGGTGACAAATATAGGGATAATGATTTTGGATGATCGTTACTAAATTACATTGATGCCTTATTCTATTACGTGGATAATGGAATGCTGAGGGCAGTTAACAATGGAAAGAACTAAAACTAAGCATGAGAGCCAGAGAGTCTCTTTGGCAGGCTACACAAAGTCCTCCTCTCATGCAGTGGTGAGTGAAGTATGAGATCAAATCTAGAATCTAATAAACAGCAGCTGAACTTCAAAGATTGTTGGATGACCAACCAAGGCAAGTCCGTTTTGAGAAAGCTAAGGCCTTGGTTGGGAAAACCTGCATATCTGACACATGACTTGGGGACATATGCATAATACCCTCAATATTTTGACTCCATAAACTTCTTTCAATAATTTCAGCCTGTAGAAGTGAGTAGCCCTTTCCCAATAAAAGCAAGTGTTTTCCTGTATGAGATGAAAATGAGAAACCTTTTTCTTCAAAAGGCAAAGATAATTCTTCCCTCAGGAACTTCTGTTGTTAACTGACCTCAGCATACCATTATCCATATCCAAGGCATCAATGCAATTTAGTAACAACCATCCAAAATCATTATCCCTGTATTTATCACCATCACCACCAGCAGCACCTCTGTATATTTCAAATACTTAAAATCATCCCTCCAGCCCATGCCTATCCCTCTACTAGCACATTCTCCCAAGATACCATCTTATACCATCTGTACAAGATGGTAAGACACAAACAGAATCATATGCTTTGAAAGTGGGAGTTATTAGAGATTAGTATCATGCTTAAATGTGGTAAGGTGGTGGCCACTATCTACTTGACTTGCTGGTTTGGCCCTGAAAACATTGCATGGGCCCTGGAGAATAACTGTGTAGACTGTCGCAGCTTCAATCTGCAGCAGCCCTAATGATAGCTGCTATTTCAGATTGCTAGAGTGGATTGATGTGGCCACAAGAATATGATATGCAGCCAGTGACTTGGCAAATGTATTCTTCTCTATCTTAATGATGAAAGACTTTCAGAAATAGTTTGCATTCACGTGGAACAGAAAACAATGCATATTTACAATCTCACTCTCTGTTAATTGTTTTGCTAGCTCCTCCATCTGGACATCCTGCAGAAAATCACATTGCGGGTGAGGAAAAGGAGAGTGCACTGGAGGCCATGGAAAGATGCATGCACTCCAGACAGTGAGAAATAAATGCTATAATAATTAACGGGCCTGCCATCTCAGTAAAATATTTAGGGTCTACTGGCATGCTTAATTATCCTGTTCCAAGTAAAAGAGAAATTGTTGCATCTTGTTTCTCCTTTTACAAAAAAGCATGCACAATGTCTGGTAGGACTTTTTGGCTTCTGGAAGAGCAACCCTGGCAGTTGGGTCACATAATCTGGCAGGCCCCATGGTGCTGGAGATAGGAGTGGTAGAAAATATGTAGTGTGGGCTTTACAGTAAGTTCTAGTGTAAGAATAGAAATAAACAAACCTGAATTTCTGGAGACAGGCTATACCATCTCTAGCAGAGAATTGCCCAGCACTGGAAAAGAGCTCTTAGGCTCTTATGCCATTAGACTGTAGTAGATATAAAACAATTGACCATGAGACACCAAATGACCGTTTGTCCGGACCAGCTGGGTCCTACTGGACTCATCAAATAAAAAAGTTGGGAAGGTGACCGCAGCAGTTGATCATAAGATGGAAATGGTATATTCAAGGCCTACTATGAGCAGGAGCAGAAAGTGTCATCGTGGTGCATGAGCAAGTAGCCCAAATTCTCATTCATCCACCGCATTTGCTCTAGTATTCTTTTCTTATCTCACTTATGGCTATATTGGTTTAGGCCAATTACAAAGTCCATTTTGTAAAGCCAAGACGGAGGGACAAAAAAACAGAGATTGGTGTTGAAATGGGCCATCTTAGCGAGTGGGTACAAGCCAAAAATTCATGGAGACTACATGATAGCCTCACTCAGAGGATACCTTGAAAAATAAGAGTGATGGGGAAAAAAACCTCCAAGGTCAGTGGCAAATAGCCTGGTCAGCTGGTCCAGAGCCTAGAAGGAAAGAAATTGAAAGATTGGAGACAAAAACATTGAGAGTAGAGGTATGTGGTTGGATATATTAGAATGGGAACCAAGTTCGGAGGTTTTTTTTTTCTAATTCACATATTAAAGCTCATTAGAACTAGCATCTACCATGAAGGAGGCACTGAACAACCAAAGTGGAAAAAGTGGCATGGCCAATTGGTATTAACCAGTCTTTGTCAGCAGCTGCTCCGGTGTTGACAAAACAGACAGGTGAATCCTGTGAGCATGGAAGCAGAGATGAAAGCTACACATGGGATTAACAGGACCATCTCCCACTCACCAAGATCAGTTTAACCACTGCCATTGATGAATGTCTAGCCTATTAGCAACAGAGGCTAATTGGAAGCCCCTTTGGGGCTTTTCCTTGAGGAGATCAACTGATCACTTGGTGGCAATTTATTATATTGGATCCCTCAGGATCCAATATAATAATTGGATCCCTCAGGACACCTATTTCAGGCACAAGTTTGCATTTCTGCCTTCAGGACCTCAGCTAACACCTCTATCATGGGGCTTACAGAATGTTTGATTCAGTGAGGCAGAATCCCAAACAGTATAGTGTAGTAACACCTAGCATACCATCCAGGAGCAGCCAGGCTCAGAGCATTAAAAAGTTCAGTTTGAAGTCACAGCTGAAGTACAAGCCCAGAGGCAAATCTCTATAAAAATTGGACATCATCCTTCAGGATGCCATATACCTATGGAGTCAGAGATGTTTCTATGGCACTGGGTCCATTGTAGAAAGAATACATGGGTTTGAGAACCAAGGCACATATGTGGAGTAGAACCACTGACCACCACTACTGGAAACTGTGCTTCATATTTCTGAAAGGTTACTGTAAAGATAAAGGTTCTCAACACCAAAAGGGAGCACTCTTGCCAGTGTACACAGCGAGGGTGTAACGGAACTATAAGCTGCAGCTACTACCGAAGTATCTTGGGCTTCTCATGCCCAGGGAGAGGTAGGCAAGAAGAAGATTCACCATCTTCTCAGGAGTAACTGATGCGATCAGCAGGAGGAGACAGGGCTGCTGTTACACCCCAGAGGCAAGGAGGAATCCACGCGGAACCCAGGCGATCCACTTTGGTGCTTCTTTGTCCTTCCTTGCCCAATTGTGATTGAGAATGAACAAGGGTACAGCCCTGGCTGAGAAGGAGCTCGGATCTCTCAGAAATGAGGTCTGATTGACACCATCAAGTAAGCCACTGAGACCAGTAGAAGTGGTAGCTGAGGATGAGAACAAATTTGAATGAGGAGTGGAAGAGGAAACAATGAGCAGTAGTAGTGGTCCTTAGACCAAGGGCAGCCACAAGGGCCATAGTTTGTTTCACTAACTTCCCTGTTCTACATTTACCATTAGGAAGAAAGGAGGAGGTGTTCTCTCATGTGTGTAGACAAGTAGATCTCACAGCACAAGCTTCTCTGAAAGGCAGACGGATGCAATTTATACGTGGAAGACAAAGAGACATGCCACCAATTTGTTTTCCCTTCAGAGGAAGAATTGCTACCCAGCTGCAAGAAGTATGGTAAGCTGGCAGTCTCCAGTGGTTAGCTCTTTCTGAGGTTCACCTTAATTTTTGAACTGAGGTCCTGATCCTCTTGAGGGGACTCTAAGCCAATGATTGGGTCAGATGGTGATACTAAGGTGTAACCATTTTTGCCCAATGCAGGACTCTTTTAATGGGCAGTCATTGATCTGGAGCCCTGAGTTTGTCAGGACTGTGTCACAGTGTGATGACACCTCAGCCCAATTCTGTTTCCTCCTTTTTCTTTTCACGAGTCTTATTCCTCAAGAAACCTTTTGCACTCCCAACTCCATCTCAGCATCTTATTCTCAGAGAACCCAACCAGGGCAATTTTATAAAATCATAACTGAAAGGAAACACCACTATGCCTCCCCAGTGTCCTCAGATACCATCCAAAGCCCTAGAATATTAGAATGGAAGTAGTCACAGCTGACTTAGCTGACAGTCTCAGAGATTTAAATTCATATAACTACTAGGAGTCAAAATAGGGATCAACAGACATTCAGCACATCAGAACTATTTATGTAACACCAGACAGGCCTGAATAAAAATAGGAAATAACAGTCAAGCTAATTATTGGTACCATGTAGCTCCAGACATTCAAACATATCTACTCAAAAACAAGCAAACAAACAAAGCCACAGGAATTCGGCCAAATGATTGAGGACATAGATAATCTCAATAGGAAATGATTTTCAATCTTGAAATTATTTCCTCAAATGTCCACTTCAAGAGGAGGAGAGAAAAATGTTCTTATTAATAGTAAAATATTAAAATAAGCTGATGATAGAATTAAAACATTTAAAGAGAGATAATTTACTTCTTGAGTGCCAAAGAGACTGTATACATGATGTCAGCTAAACAGACTGAGGTTCTCACTCTAATAGATCAAAGCCACATGCTACAAGCTGCAAGACATTACCCAATGGTCAAAACACGTTCTCCCTCCCAGCCCCGATGGAACCTCCATGATCCAAGCCCAAAAACTGCACAAGGCCTTGGACTGGCTCCCTGAAACACAAAAGGATACATTTTGTATGTGTGACCCAAACAGACCACTGCCTGGGTGGTCTGTGTAGTTCATAGGATGCAGCAGCCAGGTCCCCTGTGATGGCATTCCTGTAATCTATCTTGCCCTGGTACCAATCTAATTTTATAGGGCATTCAGAGAGAGCATTTGAAAAAGTAAATTGGATCATGTAACTATCCTGCTTCAAACCTTTCAATGACTTCACAGGGTTCATAAAATCAAATTTGAATTCCTACCATTCCCTCCGAGGCCCTGCATAATCTGACCCCTGCCTTCATTGAAGGCCACTCATGTTCACTCACTAAGCCCAGATTCTACTGGACAGCCATTGTCCATTGTCTACTGGGGGCCATTACACAGACTTCCCCCTGTGTCTGAAGTGCTCCTCCTCTTCCTCTTTGGGAACTGGCTTCTTCCCCTCAATTCAGGCCTTAGGTCAAATGCTTTCTCCTCAGAGAAGCCTTTTCTGTGGCCAAACCCTAGCCCCTTTCCCCACTCCACCCGCCACCAATACCCTTGCATTCTCTCCCTTGGCATCTTCTTTTTCCTTCATGTTTATATGATGATTTACTTAAAAAATCTGTTTGCTTATTTTTGCTTTCCCCCAATAGTCTACAAACTATTTGTTTCATATATACTGATATTTCTAGGACCTTGCATAGTGCTTTGCATAATGTAGTTGCTTGATTACTATTTGTTGAATGTATAAAGAAATAATAAAAATAATAGATTACACTTATATAGCTCTGATAACATGCTCACTCTAAGCACTTTACATATATAACTCTATTAAGTCTATAGTGTAGGTTCCTTTGTGTATGTGTGTGTGTTGATAAAACTAAGGCAAAGAGCAATTAAGAATTCACAGAAGGTAGGGCAGAGCTGGGATTGGAACCCATGCAATTTGATGGTAGTGAACACAAATCTCTTCTAACATGTTCCTTTCTTAACTCACTAAATATCAATCTTCTCAATAAAGCATTTACCATAACAGTTATTTCAGGATGTTAGATGGATGTGTTTGGGATCAGAAGGGTGCTCTGGGCCTCTGAAATCCATTGCTCACTCTGCCTATAGCCCCACTGGCTAGACAGAGTACAATCCTGATTAATCTGGAAAAGCCCCCAATTCGTGCATCAGGAGTTTTTGTTTGTTTTTTTACAGACTAGTCAATGTGCGTGTGCATGTGTGAGTATGTGTGGATGTATGTGTTGAGGGATCAGTGACTGTTTACCAGTGATGTGGTCTAGTGAGCTGAAAGTCTTATAAAAGACACAGAAAGGATCAGATAAAAGAGAATAGCGACCATGTTCATTAGAGAGTACAGCAATGGAAGAGGAGACTAAAATCTCATCAGTTAAAGGGCTTTCTTAAGGAGATTTAAAACAATAACTGAAAGATGAAAAACTATATTTTAAATACTTATAAACAATAACTAAAAGCACTTACTATTTTCTTGGGATAAGTGCTTTGTAGTATTAACTCAGCCAACCTTCCCAATGCAGTATTCATACTCTTACCGGTGAGGTAAGACACAGAGGGTTAAGTAACTTCTCTATGGTCTTATAGCTAGTATGTGTTGGAGCCTGGTTAAAACTCAGAGAGACTGGCTATCAGCCTGTCTTCTTCGCCATTATCATAATTGCCGTTAATTATTTGAGGAAACATTTTGTGATGCAGCAAAGAAGAGTCTCTCCCTTTTTGAAGCTCAGGCCTGGAGGCTGTGGGTGAAGATACCTGCGGTGTGTGTGGACAACGCCCATGCTACCGTGCTACCTTGACATTAGAAGCTCTTACTTCTTGTCCTTCCCATAGCTTCCCCCTAGGAAGGGCTTACTGGAAAAGAAAACACATTGAGAGTAATGTTCAGAGTCTGCCAATTCCAGAAAATCTGTTAAAGGCTAAAAATGCCCCTATCTGAAGGTGTGCTGGAGCCCTCAAGGACAATTCAGGCACCTCACTGCACGTTGCAGACCTTGTCAGCAAGGAAATGCCTTGGGAAGAACACCATCAGAAAGGATCCAAGAGCTTAGATGGGGGCTTCTGCATTACTAAAGTTTATGGAAGTCCCGAGCCTGCTCTGATAGCTGTCCTCTGCTCTCTGATCCTGAGCCATTCTGAGGGGTCATATTTAGCCCACAATCAGCGAAAACCACACTAACTTCATCACACATACTGCCATGAAACTGTAGTTCCCTACCCAATATTGATGCACTGTTTTTTTTTCTTTTTTGACTAGTTAAATTTTATTTTATTTTGTTACATTCATTCCAACATCTAATATAGAGAATCAAAGTTTTTAAAATACTTTTTATTTTGGAATGATTTCAAATTAACAGAAAATCACAAGATTAAGAAAAGTAAAAAGAATTAAATACTTTTAATCTAGATTTTCCTGTTATCATTTTATCCCACTTGTATGCACGTGCTCTCTCTTCATACGTGTGTGTATATATATGTATATATTTCTGAACCATTTGAGAGTAAGCTGCACACATAATGGCCCTTTCCTCATCAGTACTTAAGTATTATGTATTAGTAAGCATTTTCCAAGAATAAGAAAATTCTCCCATGTAATCACAGCAGTTAACAATTTCAGTAAATTTAATACTGATGAGTACTTTTATCTAACCTGTTATTTATATTTCAATTTTGTCAATGAACACAAAAATGTCCTTTATTAGTATTTATTTTCCCTCCAGTTCAGGAACCAGTTTATGATCAGATAATGCATATAGTTGTCATGTCCGATTAGTCACCTTATAACTGGAACGTTTATATAGCCTTTCTTTGCCTTTTTGATTGCTATTTTTGGAGGATGCAGTGCTTTTTAATTTTTTTATTATATTTTAATTTCTGGGATACATGTGCAAAACATGCAGGTTTGTTACATAGGTATACACGTGCCATGGTAGTTTGCTGCACCCATCAACCAGTCATCTGCATTAGGTATTTCTCCTGATGCTATCCCTACCCTAGCCCCCAACTCCCTGACATGCCCCAGTGTGTTATGTTCCCCTCCCTGTGTCCATATGTTCTCACTGTTCAACTCCCACTTATGATTGAGAACATGCAATGTTTGGTTTTCTGTTCCTGTGTTAGTCTGCTGAGAATGATGGTTTCCAGCTTCATCCATGTCCCTGCAAAGAACATAAACTCAACCTTTTTTATGGCTGCATAGTATTCCATGGTGTACATGTGCCACATTTTCTTTATCCAGTCTATCATTGATGGGCATTTGGGTTGGTTCCAATTTTTTAAATAGAACATTCCTCATTTGGAATTTGATTGATGATTCCTTGTGAATACATCCAGACCATATGTTCCTGGCCACAATACAATCATCAGGTATTGCATCTGGAGGGCCATGATGTCTGTATGTCTGTTTACCTCTAAGTGATGATTGCTGTATTAGTCAGGGTTCTCTAGAAGGACAGAACTAACAGAATATATCTATATCTATATCTATATAAAAGGGAGTTTATTAAGTATTAACTTACATGATCACAAGGTCCCACAATAGGCTGTCTGCAAGCTGAGGGGCAAGGAGAGCCAGTCCGAGTCCCAAAACTGAAGAACTTGGAGTTCGATGTTCAAGGGCAGGAAGCATCCAGCACGGGAGAAAGATGTAGGCTGGGAGGCTAGGCCAGTCTCTCTTTTTCACATTTTTCTGCCTGCTTTACATTTGCTGGCAGCTGATTAGATTGTGCCCACCAGATTAAGAGTGGATCTGCCTTCCCTTGCCCACTGACTCAAATGTTAATCTCTTTTGGTAACACCCTCACAGACACACCCAGGATCAATACTTTGTATCCTTCAATCCGATCAAGTTGACATTCAGTATTAACCATCACAATTGCTGGTTTTCATTACACAGTCAAAATGTTGCCTGATTTCTCTATTACAGTTACTATTTTTCTCCCTTGCAATAAGCAGTCTGTGAAGAAAATAAGCAGTCTGTGAAGAAAAGCTTTAAGACCATGCAAATATTCTATTCATCAACACTTCTGCATTTGCCATCCACTGATGATTCTTGCCTGAACCTATCTTTACAATGAGGTTGCAAAAAAGATGATTCCAAATCCAGCACTCCTCATATTTGCCAGGTGGCATTTAGCATTCTACTGAGGGCAACAGCTAACTTTTCTCTCCTATAAATTTATTTATTCACTCATCTATTTCTTTATTGGATCTATTATTATTTATGTATTTATTATCAGTATGAACTCCTGGGTTACTTTTTATACTTATTATCCTTAGATTTTTAGTTGTTTTTATTGCTTAAATTGTCCCAGATAAGGCCAGTGGGAGTCTTATAAAGGGTTTCTGTATTGTTGAGACATGCACCAGACATTTTTTTTAGCACTTCTTATTTTTCTCACACAATAAGGTGTTCCAAACCTATCTTTTATCTATCCTGGCCCAGCTCTGGAATCATCCATTTCTCTGATGAGTCCTGGTTCCTTTTAGTGGCATTACAGACCAACACCTGAGTGGTAGGTGTGCTCACTGTTACTGAGGTATCTTTACTTAAAGGACCTTTCAAGGACACTGCTGGAAAATACGTGGAGTATAAGCCATTCCTTTTTTATTAACACATATTACATTATACACATTATACACATATTGACATATATATATACACATTTACATATACATGCATATATGCAATCGTGTCCTTATTCTAGAAATCATGAGTCCATAACAATACTTCCTATTCTAATCCACACCTACAGGGTTCTTCTTACTTTCTCCATTTCCTATTTATAGGTCCTTCTATAGTTAAGAACCCTGGATCCCAACAACTTTGATGCATTTACTCTTTTTCTCAATCTATAGTACATTTGAAAGATTTCTGAATTGCCTTGCCCATTATAAAAAACACCAAATCTACTAAAAATGGTTTTGGAGTTTTCAGTTTTCTTAATACCCTCCCTACAGTCACATATTGTGTTAATAAATGGCTTAACTTAACTTTTACAGTTTTCTTCTTCAGTAAGGTTATGGTGCTCATTTGAAACACAGTGTGTTTATTTTTTTCCAGTTTGCTTTTAGTTTTTGCTTTTTATTTCCCTTCCTATCTTTCTTGATTTATTTTTTAATATATAGAACATTAGCATGCTTCCAAAAGTCAACATCATTTAAAAAGGTATGCTCAGAGACATGCCATCTATCCTATATTTCTTTCATTCTATACCATGCCCACCTGTTGTAAGTACCTGACTTTGTTATCTTCTGTTTTTTCTTTCACGTGGCTCTTTTTGTGAAAATAAGTAGATATATGTATCTTTTCTTATTTCTCTTTCTTTCTTACAAAAACGTGGTATAGTATATGTGATATTTTCCATTTTTGCTTTCTTCATGTAATGTATCTTCTAGAATTGCTCCATATCAGTGTAAAGAGACCTTCCTCATTATGTTTTACAGCTGCATGCTACTCCATTGTGTATGTATACCATAATTTATTCAACCAGTTTCCCATCTTGGATACTTAGGTTATTTCTAACATTGTGCTATTACAAATAATGTTGTAATAAGTCACACTGTGCATTTTTGTTTCAAATTGTAAGTTATCTTTGTGTTAAATTCTGTTGAGATTGCTGGGTGAAGGAATAAATGCATACGCAGTTTAGTTCAATATTGCCAAATTCTCCTGCATCTCATTGTGCAATCTTATTAGCAATGTATGTGAAGACTAGTTTTTATATATTTAAAGGCCTTTTATTACATTTTGTTTCAGAAATTACTAGTTTTGGTTTTTGGCCAATTTTCTGTAAGATTTTTAGTGTTTTCTTTCTCAATTTAAATTTATTTGTATGTTAACAATATCAGCTCTTCCTCCACGATATATGTCACAATTATTTTCTTCCTGTTATTCATTTTATTTTTGACTCCATTTTTCTTTTTAACCAACCAAAGTTCTTTTTTAGTTTATATGTATTTAAATTTATCGACTTATCATCTTTCATTTTATTGAATCCAAGTTAAGGAGGAATTCATCTATGTTTTATTATAGTCTTTACATATTTTCATTTTTTACAATTACACTTCTGATCCATTTGGACTTGCATTGGTGCATGGTATGGTATATATCTAATTTTATCCTTTGCCACCATTTATTCAAAAGACTATCTTTGCTCCAATGATTATAATGCCACCTTTATAATACATCAGATTTTAATATGCTTTTGGTGCATTTCTAAACTTCTCTTCTTGTGGTCTGTATTAGTCTGTTTTCTTGCTGCTGATAAGACATGCTCCAGACTGGACTCTTATCCCACATTTCCCTTCTGCACTGCCCTAGCAGAGGTTCTCCATGAGAGCCCCACCCCTGCAGCAAACTTCTGCCTGGACATCCAGGCGTTTCCATACATCCTCTGAAATCTAGGCAGAGGTTTCCAAACCTCAGTTCTTGATTTCTGTGCACCCATGGGCTCAACACCAAGTGGAAGCTGCCAAGGATTGGGGTTTGCACCTTCTGAAGCCACAGCCTGAACTGTATCTTGGCCCCTTTTAGTCACAGCTGGAGCAGCTGAGACACAGAGCACCAAGTTCCTAGCCTGCATGCAGCACAGGACCCTGGGCCTGGCCCACAAAACCATTTTTTTCTACTAGGTAGGCCTCTGGGTCTGTGATGGGAGGGGCTGCTGTGAAGACCTCTGACATGCCCTGGAGACATTTTCTCCATTGTCTCGGGGATTAACATTTGGCTGCTTGTTACTTATGCAAATTTCTGCAGCTGGCTTGAATTTCTTCTCAGAAAATGGGATTTTCTTTCTCTATTGCATTGTCAGGCTGCAAAATTTTGAATTTTTATGCCCTGCTTCCCTTATAAAACTGAATGCCTTTAACAGCACTCAAGTCACCTCTTGAATGCCTTGCTGCTTAGAAATTTCTTCCACCAGATACCCTAACTCATCTTTTTTAAGTCCAAAATTCCACACATCTCTAGGTCAGGGGCAAAATGCTGCCAGTCTCTTTGCTAAAACATAGCAAGAGTCACCTTTGCTCCAGTTCCCAACAAGTTCCTTATCTCCATCTGAGACCATCTCAGCCTGAACCTTATTGTTCATATCACTATCAGCAATTTTTGTCAAAGCCATTTAAGTCTCTAGGAAGTTCCAAACTTTCCCATATTTTCTTGTATTTTCTTCTGAGCCCTCCAAACTGTTCCAACCTCTGCCTGTTACCTGGTTCCAAAGTTGCCTCCACATTTTTGGGTATCTTTTCAGCAGTGTCTCACTCTATTGGTACCAATGTATTGTATTAGTCTGTTTTCATGCTGCTGCTAAGACATACCCGAGACTGGGCAATTTACGAAAGAAAGAGGTTTAATGGACTTACAGTTCCACATGGCTGGGGAGGCCTCGCAATCATGGCAGAAGGCAAGGCAGAGCAAGTCACATCCTACATGGATGGCAGCAGGCAAAAGGAGAGCTTGTGCAGGGAAGCTCCCATTTTTGAAATCATCAGATTTTGTGAGACTTATTCACTATCATGAAAACATTATGGGAAAGACTTGCCTCTATGATTCAATTATCTCCCACCAAGTTCCTCCCACAACCGTGGGAATTATGGGAGCTACAAGATGATATTTGGGTGAGGACACAGAGCCAAACCATATTACAGTCTGTCTACTCATGGATCAGTACCACACTGTTTTAATTATAGGAAATTTGTAGTATATTTTTCAATCTGGTAGGGATAGTCTCCTGTCTTTTTTTCAGTGTTTTTCTAGATATTCTTATATGTTGATTTTTCCATATGTACTACATCAACTTGTTTATCTTCATAAAAAAATCTCATTGGCATTTTTACTGGAATCATGTTAAATTTGTAAGCTAACTTGTAAGAACTGACATCTTGTTAATGCTAAACCTTACTAATCAACAGGAGATATCTTTCATGTTATTCGTAGCTACTTTGTGTCTCTCAGGAGAGTATTAGAGCTTTTTCTCATATAGATTTTAAATGTTTTCTGTTAAGTTTATTCTTATGATTTTTATCTTTTGTTCCTATGTAAATGGGTTTTTTAATCTATTGTTGATTATTATGCCATTTATGTTTGCATGTTAATTTTAATGAAATTGATGGTTTTGTTGAATTCTTTAATTGCTGTATTCATTTAGTCATTAATTCTCTAGGGTTTTCCAGATATATTATCTTGTTATCTCTAAATAGAGATTTTTTTCTCCTATTCTTATGCCCTTAGTTATTTTATCTTATTTAATTGCCTTGGGCAATAATTCCAGATTAATGTTAAATTTTACTAGAAACAGTGGGCATACCTTCCTGTTCCTGACTTAGTGGAAATGCCTCTAGAGTTATTTGTTAAGTAACTCTTTTATTCCCTTTTTTTCGTATTAGAATATATTTTACTGATATCATACTAAGTAACTGGTGATTTATGATATGCTGTGACATCCATAACATCTGGTAATGCCCATCTACTCCAATTACTCAGCATTTTGAGACAATTCAGTCTTTTTTCCTGAAAATTTTCTAAATTATCTGATAAGTTTTACTATATGTGCATTTTTGTGATTACTTAAAATTTTACTATGCATTCTCAATTTTTAAAGTCTATAGTTAATCAAAATAATTCCTTTTCAACAAAATAAAAGGCTTTGAACAGTTTAAATCCAGGCATTCCTTCTTAGTGTTTAAGCTCCTCCTGTCTAATACTTGAATTCTGTCATTTTTAAAAAATCAACTCATAGATCAGACATTATTGTTTTATTATGTTATAATTGCCTCTTTATATTTTTATAGTTATTTACTTGTCATTTTCTCATCATTCCTACTAGAATAATATTCCTTCTGAAGCCATTCCTTTTTTATTAACTATATTCTTTACACAGTCACCTAATTGATTTTTTCTAAGTATTTAACTTACACTGTCTCACTCTTAAAGGATAATTTTGTTCAGAACGTAATTTTAATTGACAGTCATTTTCTCTCAGCAGAAGAGACTATTTGGCTTCTATTATTGCTATGGATATGTCTGCTATTAGGCTACCTGCAATTTTTGCGGGGGAAGCAATCTGTGCTTCTATTTTCTTCAGTGCTCTCTAGTTTCCCTATGATGTATTAGATACATTTCTTTTTATATCCTGCTTGTTATACATTGTGTTCGTTCAGTCTGCTTATTCATGTATTTAATCAGTTTTGGATAATTCTCAGTCATGATCTCTTTTGCCTCTTCTTTATTCTTTGGGTTCCCTGTTTTTGATTAGATGTATGTGATACCAGACCATCTTTGCTCCAGTAATTGAGATGTCACCTTTATAATACATCAGATTTTAATGTTTTTGATTCACTTCTAAACTTCTGTTCTTTTGGTCTATTCATGCATCAGTACTACACTGTTTTAATTATGGGAGATTTGTAGTACATTTTAATATCTGGTGGGGATATCCTCTCATTCTATTAATATTTGCTGTCTCAGTATTTCTGTTTTATTTGGGGTAATTTATTCAGCTCTGTGTCACAGCTTACCAGATCTCTCTTTAGCTATATCTACTATGCTATTTACCTCATTCACTGACTTTTACATTTCAATGACAATATTTTTCTTTTCATAGAAATGTTCTTCTGGGAGGGGTCTTATTCAAATCTGCAGGATTGCATTTGATAGACTTTTGTTCTTTACTCATTCTTACAAAATGTAATAATTTATTTCATTTAACATTTACACATAAATATTCTTTACCTGATAATTCTAATACATGAAGTACTTGGGGATCTAGATTGGTTATTGTTTTTGCTGTCATTTGTGATGTCTTTTTCCTTGTTGTGTATGTGTGTGTGGGTATGTAAGCTCTTATTTTATTAAATTTGATCTATGAGAATCCTGAGGCCCTAAATTGGGGTTGATTTCCTCCAGAAACGATTTGAGTTTATATCTGCCAACCACTTTTGTCCCTTTTGAGGGCCACTAAATAAATAACAAAGAGGTCTTAGATTCATTTCAGGATTAAATTTTAAATCCCAGGAACAATTTTTGAAATAGGGCTTGAACATTTCTCTATTTTGTGAGTTCAGTCTTAAAAGGTTGGCTTTTGAGTTTATCCAGTTTTTAGTTAAATTATAGGAGAGTGACTTCAAATTTAGCATACTCTGTATCGTGTATCTTTTCATTTCTTTAATTTAAATTTTAAAATATTTCAGATTTATAGTAAAATGAAGAAAATAAGTAAAGCCTGTTATATGTATTACTGGTTTACATTAATAAGAAATAGCATGAATGTAGTTTTATTTGCATCAGACTCTGTTTGAGGAAAAAAGTCATAGATACTTTTGAAGCAGCTTCCCTGTGTCACACATCTTCTTGGAGTTCTGCAGGCATCTCAAAGTGTTCAGAACTGAACTTATCCATTCAACTACTCTCTTCTTTTATTCTCACAACAGAAACCAAGAAATAACTCTCAAATTATCCATTTATCAAATCCCGCATTCACTGTCTCGGTTCAGGCTCCTATCACCCTCTAATTTGATGATTTATTGTTTAACTCTCCTAGCTGCACTTCCTACATCTAGTCTTGTCTTCAATCCTAGTCACTGAAGAGTGTTTTTTTTTTTTTTTTCTACAACATCTCACACAATTTATCCCTAATAAAAACCCTTCTGTGCAGTCTATTACTCTTGGTGACAGACACAAACTCCTTAGGATGGCATGGGGTCTTTCATGATCTGACCTCTTTTACCTGCCCACACTCCCTGACACTCGTTCTCCCAGTCATGTTGAATCACTGTATTCCCCCAGGTCCCATTCTCTCTTTTGCCTCTGATCATTTATACACATTGTTCCCTTTGCATGTGAATGCCTCTCTAATCTCGCCAATAGTTGTCTGACTGACTCCATTAGCTCTCAGTTTAGAGTTTTCCATACTAGGAAGATGTTACTGACCTGTCAAGTTTGGCCAAAGCATTCCTTTCCTGTATTCCTCTATCAACCTTTGTATGTATTTATCATACTTTTCTTTAATGCCATGCATAGTTCTTGATATAATTTGAGTTGAATAATAGCTCAGCGGATAGCCAATAAGGTAATGACAGTCCAGAGAGGTCTAATTCAGAAGTTACCAAAAGTTATTAATCATATGAATGTGTCACAGGAATAATTGTTCAATAATTTTGTTGAGCTTTAATTGACATATAATAAACTGAAATGTAAAGTACACAGTCTAATAAGCTTTTACAAATGAATACAGTTGTGAAACCAACATCATAATCAAGATAACAAACATCAATCACCCTCATTTGGGTTTTTCCACTTTTGTATTTCAAATAAAGCTATTATGAACCTTTGGTACAAGTATTATATGGATATGGATATTTAACTTAGGTAAATATCTAAGAGTGGAATAGCGGTATCATACATCTGATTTATGTTTAACTTTTTAATAAACAAACTGTTTTCCAAACTCATTGTAGCCATTTGCATACCTACAAGCAGTGTAAGAGAGATCCAGTTCCTCCACATTCTCACCAATTTTAGACAATGTAATAAGTGTGAAGCAATTTCTCACTGTGATTTTAATTTGCATTTTCCCAATGTCTATTCATGCTGAGCATCTTTTTGTGTGTCTATTTTCCATCCGTATATTTTGTCTAATGAAGTGTGGTTCAAATCTTTTCTCTTATTTGATTGCTAATTTTCTTGTTATAGAGTCTTGATATTTCTTTACAAACCTTGCAGCACAAGTCCTTTATCAGGTAGGTAATCAGAAAATATTTTCTCTTGGTCTGTGGCTTGACTCTTTTTTTGTTCTTTTTAACTTTTTATAATGAAAAATTTCAAACTTACACATAGAATAATACCCGGGTGATAAAATAACCTGTACAACAAACCCTCATGACACATCTTTACCTGTGTCACAAACCTTCACATGTACCCCAGAACCTGAAAAAGTTGAAAAATGAAACATTTTGATATAATGAAAACCAGATTTAGCAATTACAAAAACAACAATATTTTTCAAAATGCAGGTTCCATAATCATTTTTATAGTATAGGGCTAGCTGTGTTTGTTAAAATAAATTAGGAAACCTCAGAGCACTTTGCAAAAAGGAATATTAATTCATGAAACTTTTATTTCACATACAGAGTCAAATGGGTGGACTTGATCCCAACAAAGAAAAACATACTTCTTACTATGGATTGCTGTCATACATTTAAAAGAGACTGAAAACCCTTTGCTTTGGCAACTATTAAGGACCAGAAAGCATAAAACAAACTTTCAGAGATGAGTTTTAGTTAAAGAAAGCTTAAAGTTGAGTTACAAAATAAAACCTATAGTATTAGAAATGCTTAAGTAGAATAATGCCACAAATTGTTTTTTAACAATTTAGAAGCCCTAACTTTCTTTGTGCACATTTGCATATGAAATCCCACCCCCTTAGAATCTGGGACAGCTCCCCATAATCAACCATTAATATATCAATCAGCAGTAAATTGTATACATATTAAGTGTGAAAAGTAAAGATGATGAAAAGCCTAGTGTTAGATCTTGCCACCAAATTTGAATAAAATACTTCTGGCTTTTCAGATTTTTGTACTCTGACTTGTGAATAAGAGACTGTGGCCTGGGGTATGTTAACAGTAGGTAGGGTGGAAGTGGGGTAAAAGAGGAAGGCAGGTGGGCCGGCACTTTGGCACGTTTTCTCTTCATAAGCAGATAAGAGTTGCAGGAACACTGGCTGCTGATTGTCATCCAATATGCTTTTTTTTTTTTTTTTTTTTAACATACTTGAAGAAGTCACAGGAACTTATTTTTAAAAGCTCTTTGGAAGAAAGCAAATCGTTTTCTGGACACCCTTAAATCCAGAATGGGGGACAGAGATGAGGGAATAGTATCAGGGTCCTGTCCTGTTCTACACATTTTACATTTAATACTCCTAATCCCTCCTAACAATGTAATTCTCATTTTACAGATGTTGAATCTGAGGCAGAGAAGAAACTACGCTAGGCAGCAGGGCCTGAGAACTAATTTCTGCCCACATGACGGGGAAGGGGCAGGGCTTGTGATTTGAAAGCCAAGTCAAAAACTGAAGGTATGGCTCCTCTCTTAGCAGTATCTTTTAAAGAGCAAAAATTCCTAACTATGTTTATCAGTTTTTAATTTTGTGGATTGTGCTATTGTTATTATATTTAAAAAACTGTTTTTGAACTCAATCACAAAGATTTACTCCTATGTTTTCTTCTAGAAGTCTTAAGTTTTAAGACTTACAGTTTTAAGTTGTACCTTTAAGTTTATTATCCTTTTTGGATTGATTTCTGTATGTGGTGCATGGTATGAACTGAAGTTCATATTTTTGCATATGGATATCCAATTTTTTCAGCACTATTTGTTAAAATGATTATCTTCTCTTCACAAGATTGCCTGTGGATCTTTGTCAAAAATGGATTGAAGATCAATGTGTAGGTCTATTTCATTGCATTGATCTGTCTATTTTGATGCCATTACCATACTGTTTTGATTTCTGTAGCTGTATAATAGATCATGAAATTAAAAAGTGTTAGTCCTCCAACTTTGTTATTCTTTGTCAAATTTTGTTAATACTAGATCTTTTGCATTTTTATATACATTTTAGAAGCGGTTTATTAATTTCTACAAAAGCTAGTTTTGGATTTTGACTGGATTGTGATGAATTCTAGAAAAATTTACAGTCTGATCTATAAGCATAGCATGGTACATCTTTCCATCTATTTAGGTCTTTTAAATTTCTCTCAATAATTTTATAGATTTCAGTGTCATATTTTGCATGTATTTTATCAGATTCGTCCATAAGTATTCTGTATTTTATGATGTTGTAAACAGATTATTTTATTAATTTCAGTTTTTGTTGCTACTATATTGAAATAGAATTGTTCTTTTTGTATATTGGTCTTATATCTTGCAACCTTATAAAACTCATATGTTACTTACTGTAACTTTTCCTCTAGATTCCATGAGATTTTCTATATATATAATCATGTCTTTAAATAAAAACTTTTATTTTTTCTCTCCTATCCATCTACTTATTTTATTTTTTTATTTTTAATTTTGTGGGTACATAGTGCATATATCTATATATTTATGAAGTACATGAGATGGTGTGACATAGACATAAAAAGTGTAATAATTACATCAGGATTAATGGGGTATATATCCCCTCAAGCACTTATTCTTTGTGTTGCAAACAATCCAATTATACTCTTTTAGTTTTTTGAAAATATACTCTATATACTTTTAATTTTTGCTATTTGCCTTACTATACCAGCTATCACCTCCAATGTAATATTAAACAGAGATGGTGATAGCAAACATCCTTGCTTTGTTTTCTTTCACCATTAGGTAGTGATTTCATTTCAGCCACACATTTTCATAGGGACCATTATCGGGTATCCCTTCAAGAACAGAAATTGCCTTCTATTCTCAGTTTGTTGAGAAGTTTTTTTTTTTTTTTTTTTTTTAAATCATGAAGACGTTAGATTTTGTCAAACACTTTTTCTGCATCTATTGAGAGGATTGTATTTTTTTCTTATTTTAGTACTATTTATTTAATTTCCCCATATTTAGAGATCTACCTGATAGCCTTTCACTATTTGCTCATAATTTAATTTCATTATTGTTAAATAATACAATTTGTATGACTTGAATCTGTTTGTATAGTTGTGACTTGATTTATTGAACAGGATAAAGTTTTCATATCATTTATAAAAATCTTCATGAATGTCTCACATGCACATGAAAATATTGTGCATTCTGTTGTTGTTAGGTGGAGTATTCTATAAATACCAGTTCCAGCCGGGTGTGGTGGCTCACGCCTGTAATCCCAGCACTTTGGGAGGCCGAGGCAGGCGGATCACGAGGTCAGGAGATCGAGACCATCCTGGCTAACACGGTGAAACCCCATCTCTACTAAAAAAAAAATACAAAAAATTAGCTGGGCGTGGTGGCGGGCACCTGTAGTCCCAGCTACTCTGGAGGCTGAGACAGGAGAATGGCGTGAAGCCGGGAGGTGGAGCTTGCAGTGAGCCGAGTTCGTGCCACTGCGCTCCAGCCTGGGCGACAGAGCAAGACTCCGTTTCAAAAAAAAAAATATATATATATATATACATATGTATATATATACACACATATATCAGTTCCATCAAGTTGACTTAAAGTGTTTTTCAAGTCTTCAGTATCTGTACTAATTTTCCATCGTGTTCAAACAATTATTGAGAGAGGAATGTTGAAATCTTCGACCGTAATTGTATTTTGTCTACTTATTTTAATTCTATTAGCTTTTGTTTTATTTACTTTGATATTGTGTTAGCAGGTGTGTAAATATTTAGGATGTTGATGTCCTTCTCCTGAATTTATCCACTTTATCCCTGGTTTTATGCTTTACCCTGAAATCTACTTTTTCTGATATTAATATAGGAACTCTAGCTTTCTTTTGGATACTTTTTTGTTTTGTTTTGTTTTTGAGATGGAGTCTAGCTGTGTTGCCCAGTCTGGAGTGCAGTGGCATGCTCTTGTCTCACCACAACCTCCACTTCTCGGGTTTAAGCAATTCTCCTGCCTCAGCCTCCCAAGTAGCTGGGATCATAGGTGTGAGCCACTACACTGGGCATTCTTTTAGTTATCTTTATCTTTTTTTAATCTTTCTATTCAAAGTTGGTTTTTGTTGGCAAAATAAGGTTAGGTCTTGATTTTTATCTATTTTTACAATCATTTTAAAAAATCAATATATTTAAATCATTTCTGTTAAATGTAGTTATTGATATGGTTGGCTTTAAATCTATTCCCTTCTATCTGTTTTCTATTTGTCTATTCAGTTTGGGTTGTTCTGTCCTCTTTTTCTGCCTTGTTTTGATTGCGTATTTTTTATTATGGTAAAATATATGTAACATAAAATTTATCATTTTAACTATTTATTATATATTTTATGTAGATAGATATAGATATAGTTCAGTGACATTAAGTATATTCACATCGTTGTGCAATCATCACAATTATTGGTCCCTTGACCCTTCTTGCTTGTGTATTTTTATAATTAATTTTTTTTTATTTGTGGGTTCATTAGCTACAACTAATTGTTGTATTATGTTATTTTGGTGATTGCTTTAGGGTGTAAAGAATACATAATTTAACTTCTCATGATATACAATCAAATAATATCACATCATGTAAAGTATAAAAACCTAAAACAGTATACTTTCATTTCTTCACTTTGAATTATGGTGGTCATCCAATCCACTCTACATGTGTTATAATTCCACAATATATTGTTATAGTTTTTCCTCTAAATATTTGATTCTCTTTTGAAGAAATTTAAATGACAAGAAAAATACCTTCTACTTACCCATGTAGTTACCATTTTCAATGTTCTTAATTTCTTTGTGTAGCTCCAGATTTTCCTATGGTATCATTTTCATTCTGCCCCATGGACTTTCTTTAACATTTTTTTGCGGTGCAAGTTTGCTGGTGATTTATTCTTTCAGCTTGTCTATGCATGGAAAAGGTTTTTACCTTTATTTTGAAATGTATTTTTTTCTAGGTAAAAGTTGTAGTTTAACAAGGTTGTTTCCCCTTAATAGTTAAAAAATTTTGCTCTGCTCTCGTTTGCATGACTACTGACAAAAATCGGCTGTCATCCTTATCCTTGTTCTCCTGTTCATGTATCTTTTTTTCTCTAGCTGCTTTAGACTTTTTCACTTTATCACTTGTTTTAAGTAATTCAGTAAAGATTTTCTTTTTTGCACCTTTTTCCTATTTCTTTACTCAAGGGTTGTTGAACTTTTTAGATATGTGGATTTATAGTTTAGCCCTTTATTCTACAAATATATCACCTTCATAGACTCCAATTATACATCTATTTGGCTGCTTAAAATTAGCCTAAGTTAACTGAAGTTTGTTCACTTTTTTCAATGTGTCACATTTTGGGAAATTATTATTCCTATGCCTTCAAGTTCACTAATCTTCTCTTTTGCAATAACTAATCTGCTATTATTTCCATCCACTGTGTTTTATCAGACATTGTAATTTTTGTCTCTAACAGTTCTACTAAGGTCTTTTGTATATCTTCCATGTAGCTAGTTAACATGTTCAATCTTTTTTTTATAACTTCTTGAACATATGGAATAAATTACAACTGTTTAATATTCTTGTCTTCTGATTCTATCATCTGTGTCATTTATGGGTCAGTGACAATTGATCTATTTTTCTTTTCTTTTTTTTTTTGAGACAGAGTCTCACTGTGTCATTGAGTCGCCCAGGCTGGAATGCAGTAGCACGATCTCAGCTTATTGCAACCTCCGCCTCCCGGGTTCAAGCGATTCTCCTGCCTCAGCATCCCAAGTAGCTGGGACTACAGGTGCCCACCACCATGCCCAGCTAATTTTTTTTTTTTGTATTTTTAGTAGAGATAGGGTTTCACTGTGTTGGCCAGGCTGGTCTCAAACTCCTGACCTCATGATTCTCCTGCCTCAGCCTCCCAAAGTGCTGGGATTACAGGCATGAGCTACTGCGCCTGGGCAATTGATCTATTTTCCTGTCCATTATTGCTTCTTTGCATGTCTGGTGATTTTTGGTTAGATGTCAGGTTTTTAAAAAAATTTATTTGGTATTATATATTTTTATATTATTATATTTATTCTAGGGAGTTTTGTCCTAGGAGGTAGTTAAGTCACTTGAAAACAGTTTGATCCCCTTGGGTTTTGTTTTTAAGCTTTATTAAGCTGGACCAGGGCTGCATTTTAGTTTCGTATTTTGAGAAGGAGTTTTGCTCTTGTCGCCCAGGCTGGAGGACAGTGGCGTGATCTCGGCTCACTGCAACATCCTCCTCCCAGATTCAAGTGATTCTCTTGCCTTAGCCTCCCGAGTAGCTGGGACTACAGGTGCCTGCCACCACACCCAGCTAATTCTTGTAATTTTATTTTTAGTAGAGACAGGGTTTCACCACGTTGGTCAGGCTGGTCTCAAACTCCTGACCTCAGGTGACCCATCTGCCTTGGCCTTTCAAAGTGCTGGGATTACAGGCGTGAGCCACCACACTTGGCCTGCATTTTAGTTTAAGGTTAATTTTTCTCACTACTGAGGTAAGATCATTGTTAGTATTTTAACTAATTATTCCTAAAGTATGCTTTCCTCTAATTATTAGGGACAATATATCTAGCCCTATGTGAGCTTAGGCACTATTTCTTCTAATCTTTTGCAATGACTCTTTCTCTAGCCATGGGTAGTTTCTTTATATTCATGTGCGCGTCAGTATTCAGCAGAGTTCTCCTGGAATACCCTCTCCAGATCTCTGGGGTTCTCCTTCCCTGAAGCTCTCTCCCGTACTGTATTTCTCACTGTAAACTATAGCTTTGTTGACATCCCTGAAGTTTCAGCTCTAAGACTTTAATCAAAGAGAATGCAGAGCTCTGTCTAGGTTCCCCTTGTCTGTGTCATCTCCTAAAGCTTACGCGGTCAGCAAGCCAGAGTGGTCATTTGGTTTCTCTCACTTGTTTCCCATCTTAGTTGTGTTTAATTAAATTGAATTTGTCTTAAAGATGCTTCTATAGTTTGAATTCCTACATAGTGAACTACAACCTAACTTAGTATGTAAACAAACTGCAACCTAACTTAAGAGTGTGTTCTTATAACACGTAGCTGAGTTTCAGCCAATCACAGGCTGCTGACTGAGCAGACCATGTCCACATAAGGCAAATGCTGAGCTGTAACCAATCAAGTTGTTTTGGTAAGTCCTTTTTCTATCTGAAAATACTATCTGCCTGCCTTGCTGGGTGAAGAGCTCTGAATCTCTCCTGGTTAAAGGTGCTGCCTGTTTCATGAATCATTATTTGCACAAATAAACTTTGCTAAATTTAATACGTCTAAAGCTTTTTGCTTTTAACAGTTATCATGATCCTTCATTGTCTGAGACCATTTTTTTGAATGACACTGTTTCATATGTTTCTTCACTTTTTACTTGTTTCATTCAGGAGGATAAATCCACTCCCTGTTACTTCATATTTTCCAGAAGTTCAGGATATTTTTTGTTTTTAAAGTTTTCTTGGTGTTTCTTACTGTAATCAATTACGGAGGGAGCATGCCTATAAAATAAAATGGAATGAACTGATAAATATATGTTGATATGGATTCAGCTATGAGAAAAAAAACTTTGTCAGAGTCACTTATTCCCAATGCAAGAGGGTGAGTGCTTCAGAATATTTTGAGAGACGGGAGACAAAGGGAGTCTTCTTGAACTCTGATCAATTCAGTATTAGGCAACTTTTGCTTTATAACTTCTTTTGGTCTTACAAAGTAATATCTTTCACACATGAGAAGGGTTTCTTAGTATGATAGTATATTTACTCCCTTAAGATTAGCTTTCTCTAACCATTTTGGCACAAGGCCCAGTTTCATGGAAGACAATTTTTCCATGGATGGAGGAGGGGAGTAGCTTCAGGATGAAACTGTTTCGCTTCAGATTATCAGGCATTAGTTAGATTCTCATAAGGGGCCCGCAATCTAGATCCCTTGCATGTGCAGTTCACAAGAGGGTTTGCGCCCCTCTGAGAAACTAATGCTGCCACTGATCTGACAGGAGGCGGAGATCAGGTGGTAATACTCACTCACCTGCCGCTCACCTCCTGCTGTGCAGTCTGGTTCCTAACAGGATGTGGACCGGTTCCCATCCATGGCCTGAGGGTTGGGGACCTCTGCTTTAGATAACAAACCAGAGGCTGAGTGTGCTTTTCTCACTTATGGAGGAGGAAAAAGGATCACATTTCAAAACAATTCTCAGGTATCTATCCCCACCTTCTTTCTTCCTCTTCCTTGGGATTCATAGGTGGTAGGAACTTTCCATTAACATATATTTGGTATATGATAATAAAATGATTCCTGGTTGCTCCTTGTTAATGGGGGCAAACCAAATATTCAGCATTCATAATCTGAGTCAGAGGCAACAACTTTACCAACAAAGGTAAAGTTGTTATCATAAGATGATAAGATTCTAGACAGGGAAGGTATTGGTGGACTAAAGGCAGCAGAATGAATAAAAGAGATATAACAAAGGACACTGTCCCAAGACTTGATCATAGGAGTTTAATTGTGTATTTTTTTAATGAAAGGGAGGAAGCAGAAATGCCTAGGACCTGGACTCTGGCTGATGGGGAAGAATATAGGGACTGTGGACAGAATTGAAGAAGGTGGAAGGTAAGATGATTTAATATATACTGTGTGCTCATCTCAGCAACTTCAAAGCCATATAAATGACAATCAGTTCTTTTAGCAGAAATCAGCAAGCTCTGACTGATTCCTTATTGTGTGAAGAACCCTTGGAAGAATTACTATAGGAAAGACAATGATATACAAAACAAGGCCTCTACCCTGCGAAAGTTAGAATAGAGCTGAAAGTACTCGTCCAGTAAGACAGCTGAGGCACATTCCAAACTGGCACATTTATAATAAGTTAACACTGAAAAATAAACAGGACCATATACAACATTCCAGATACTTTACCTCATTTAATTTTCATGGTTACTCTATGAGGTGGCTGTTAACATTATCCCCATTTTACAAATGAAGTTGAGATGCAGATAGTGTAAGTAGCTTACCTACTAACATGTAGCTGGTAAGTGGAAGAGCCAGGATTCAAACCTAAAGAGTCTGACTTTGAGGCCTTACCTCTTACTGTAGTCATTGCCTATCACAAAGGGATATCAGACATAAGATTTTACTCTTCAAGATGAGGACTTTGATTGTGTTAAGTTGTAATAAGCATTCTTGCTTATGTCTTATGTCCTCTCTCAAATGAATTTCTCTGGCCCAGAAAATGCCCAGTTAGAAGGAAAATCTTTGGGCAGCTGCAGCAAACTAGGGAAGCTCAATAGGTTTTTTGAGAGGTTGCCCATATATGTACAACTCCTCCGTCAAAAAATAAGTCCCATGGAAGAGTCTGTTTTATGCTTCATAGTACTCCCATTATTTAGAATAGTGCCTGGCACATAGTAGCTGCTTAGTAAACACTCCTTCAATCAAATGAGTGACTTTGGAGAAGCTAGTCTGGGTTAAAGAAAATTCAAAACAACTCTGCCCGTGCTGGCTTCCTTTTTCTCCCCAAAGTCTCCATCACATGTCATCCATTTGGGATCCTGGTCTATTGAAGAGTTGCACAATACAGAAATGCATTAGTTTGCAGGAGAACTAGTTTTTTCTCATACATAAGGCCACCTAGGGACACTCAGTGTGGCCTCACATTGCCCTGAGGTTGGCCCTGCCCCAGGCACAGTGAAGGCAGCCTTGCTGAGTTGCTGGAAGCATTGGAAATAGCAGCCATAATTCTTGGACCTGAGCCCATCCTAATCCCTCCCCATTGGATCAAATTTCCCTGTAGAGAACAAATAAGATAGCTCCAATACGCCCAAATACTACCTTAAAATTCACACACTTGACCTGATTATTTTCTTCCTGCTTCACAAAAAAAGTTTTCTGTAGACACAATGACAAATTTTACTCTTGTCACCCTTGCTAAAAATGTCCTTATGTAGGTAACCACCAGATTTCCAGTCCAGTTTTCAACTGCCTTGCTCAAAATAATATATAAACTCATAGAAGACCAGGACTCTAGCTATGAAACCCATTCTCCCGCATCATACATAAGGAAGCATTTAATATGTGCTTAATGGTGATAATAATTTACATTTGGGCATGGACCTAACAGGATGCTACTGTAGAAAGTGCTGAGCAGAATTTGATTCCCTCACACACATAACAGTTTGGCAGCCAGGACAGGAAGGAGTTGTGTGCCTGGGAACCAGGAGTCACAAGCTCAAACAGAGAAAAGGTTTATCTTTTTACCTGGCCATGGATGACCACAGAAATTATGGATACAATAACTCCATCTCCTTGTATTGCAGATGCAAAAGTCTTTTCAGGTAAATACTTTCTTTTATATCAATACCACAAAATAGCCTAACATATAGACCCAGGCATGGAGTAACTGGAATTCTAGTGTATGAAGAATCAGGTTGTTTACTTAATGGTGCATTAAAAAAAATCAACCTAACCTAACCTCACTGTTTAGGCTTGCCATGCTGTTAAATTTTTTAGAATATTTCTTTAATGTTATCATTCAGCCATTTATTCAGAGAACAAGACTCTATTAATAAATTGCTCTGTGGTCTATGCTTTGAGAGACATGTAAGATGTAAAATCTAAAGTCCCTGGACTTAAATTTATAATCAACACAGACCGAGTGAAACATATACTCTGGGATTCATATTTGTAAACCACAAATAGACAATAATTAAAGAGTAGTATTATATTTATCATAAACCAAGATTAAATAGTTTATTTAGATAAATTCAGACATTCTGATGGAATGCATTTTTCTAAAGGTGTGCATAAATTTAACCCATGTCTAACTCATCACTCAACTGCATGCTGTTCAAAGACATCACTAACTTGAGTGTGATTTAGGACCTCATGCACAAAGCAGCTACTATACTCCAGATGTTCAGGAATTCACTGACTCCTGATGAAATGAGATGGTTGTTTTCCCTCCCTCCCTTCTTTCTTACTTTCCTTCTCCACTTTTATGGAGCACCTACTTGCTATAAAGTACTATGGTTGGTGATAGGAATTCAAAGACAAATAAATGTCCCCTGCTCTGCTTGAGCTCAAGATTGAGTACAAAAACTTTACAAGTAAAAATATCACTGCAATATGAGGTAAGTAGGGCTGAGATTTGAATTAAATATCTACGGATTCAAGGGAGAAAAAGTTATTTATTTTAAGAAAGTACAGTGTGGTTATAACTTTTTTTTTTTTTTTTTTTTGAGACAGAGTCTTGCTCTGTTGCCCAAGCTAGAGTGCAGTGGCATGATCTTGGCTCACTACAACTTCCACCTCCCGGGTTCAAGCAGTTCTCCTACTTCAGCCTCCCGGGTAGCTAGGACTACAGGCACCTGCCACCATGCCTGGCTAATTTTGTATTTTTAATAGAGATGGGTTTTTGCCATGTTGGCCAGGCTGGTCTCAAACTCCTGACCTCAGGCCCGCCTCGGCCTCCCAAAGTGCTGAGATTCCAGGCCTGAGCCACCGTACCCAGCCAGTGGTTGTGGCTTTTAAGGAAAGGGTTGCATAGCCAGCATGGTTGTTGATCAGTCCTTAGCTAAGGGAATGGTAGAGGCAACAGGTGCTCTTACTGACCAATAATATCAGGGCACCTTACTTAGAAATGGAATACAAAAGACAGAATGCTATATTATTATAAATCTCCTTCTTTTCAAAATAACTTTATTGAAATATAACTCATATACCATGTATTTCACCCATTTAAAGTGTAAAGTTCAATAGTGTTGTACAATCATACTCGCCATAAACTTTAGAACATTTTTATCATCTAAAAAGAAACCCCATATTCTGGCTATCACTCTCTTATTCCCCCAGCCCTAAGCAACTGCTTATCTACTTTCTGTCTCTAAATATTTCCCTGCTTTGGAAGATTCAGATCAATATAATCTTAAAATATTTGGTATTTTATGACTGCTTTCTTTCACTTAGGATAGATAATGTTCTCAAGATTCATTCACATTAATGCAGCATCTAACATTATTTCCTTTATGTAGCCAAATATAATATCCTCTGTATGTGTGTACCATATTTCATTTATTCATTCACTGGTTGATGAATAGTAGGCTTTTTCCATATAAATCTACTTCTGACTTTGACCCTGGTTGGGAGACTCAAGCAAGAAATAAAACCAATCAGGCCATGGCCTTGCATTAGAAATCCTGTCACTGGCTATGGAGATGCAAAGTCTTCCAACTCAGGAGAGAAGAAATACATTACTTATTGTATTACCTTCTAAAACACAAAGAAAGCATCCAAGAATTTCCAAGAAGTACCCTTAAGTAATTCATTAACCAAAAAGCCACTTGAAGATTTTTAGTTTCTATCTCTTTTCAAGGTCACAGTATGTGTTAAAGATGAGGAAAGAGGGAGTAGAGATTAAAAGCTAAAAGAATCTTTTACTAATCCCCATATTCGTGATATAAAGACTACTGTTACTATCACACTCAACAGTTCTCCCCATGGGTCACAAGGGGCCCCGATTTGGGGATCAATACTAAGTAGTGGAGACTGAACTAGCTATCACTAAAGATGGGGGGGATTTGGCTTCAACTCCTGCTGCAGTCCTCCTTAGCTGTGTGTCCTTGGACACATCACCTACTAACCTAGGCTTTGGGTTTCTCATTAGGTAAGTGAACTACTGTTACACAGTTTGCATGTTTTGCTAGGATAATACACATGAAATCTCTCTGTAAAGGACAGACTATAAAAATATCAACAAGTGTTATCAGCTCCAAATTTTGTTAAATTATTACATTTCTTCTCTGGGCTCATGCATGCAACAAATACTATTATTTAACAAAGGTAGAAATGAGAGTTCAAAAGGTTTCTAATAGCTTTTTAAAATCCTTTGTGACTGGACCCTCAAGTAAGCAAATCAAATGGGCCTATAATATGTACCACAGTCTTCTAGAGTTTGGAGGAAGCTTACAAGAACATCTGCTTTATCTCTGTATCCACACTATTTACAAGCATGAGGACCCCCAGAGAAGAACAAGCTGTAGGATGCATGAACTTATTTTCTAGAGCTAAACAATCTTCAAAGGGATAAGAAGCCTTTTAGTTTTGGAAATAATCAAAGAAAACAGAAGAAAGAACCTCCTGTCTTAGCCTGTGAATGAAGGCATTTATCATGAGGTCTTAAATAAGATAAATTGTCCTGGTTAATTTCAATTTCATTAGAACTTCACAATCTAAGCTGTATTAGAAAGATCACTTGGCATTATAAAATGCAAATGACCACCTTGCTTCTCCCTTCCAGAGAAGGTAAGTGTATACTATTTTAGGGAAACTAGAGAAGCACTTGTACAATTTCTCAGGGAATCTTGACACATCTGTGTAACCATTGAAGGCTAGAACTGGAATATGGCACAGCAATAATACAGTTCATGTCTCCAAACCACTCCCCACCCACCGCATATCCCATACTGTTTCATAGAAGAGGCAACTGTGGACTGAGGAAGTGGCTGGTTCAATGTTACACAGATAAGTTAGTAGGAGACTTAGAACTTGAAATCTGGTTTTCTGATTCTCTGTCAAAAGCCCTTTTAACTTCTGATTCTCTATCAAAAGCCCTTTTAACTAAATTCCCTTTATTGACTGATTCAAGCTAAGTAACCGAGAGTTATCTCAAATGTTGTATTTCTCTTAGAATTCATATTTTAGAGTCTATGAATCATATATTCCATTCTCCCGTATCTTAGATGAAGCAATTAAGGATTAGAAACATTAAGAAATTCTTCAAAGTCATATGCATAGAGAGTGATGAGCTAGGAACAGAACAGACCACCAATCTCTCTTTTTGTTTCCTTTTTTTTTTTTTTCAGTATTTGTCCCATCACAGTGCCATTTTCTGTCCTAAATCTTTTAGCCATGTCAGAGTGTTTGAAACTTTCTGTCTTTTCAGGGTGTGATTAGGGCCTATGATCACCCCGAGGAAACTAACAAACACTAGAATGCCATGCCGGGATCACTTTTGCTTCTTTACTCCCACTTGAAAAAGGGCAATATGGGCTTTGACATTAGGCATCTTCAGGCTTTTCTGTGATGTTATTTATGAATGAATAGGACTGAAAATGCAGTTAAAAAGTCTCCTTGAATGTTAAACAAATCAATTTGGGTAACTGATTATATCTTCCCTTTCTAGATTTTAACTTGAGGACAGAAACAAGGTAAAATCGATACCTAACACATTTTTGATGTATTGAATGAATGCACTTCTCTGGACAAAGCCACTTCCTAGTTGTAGTCCCTGTAATATGATGCTTTATAAAAAGCGCTTTCAATAGAAATATGCAACACTGGTATCTGAAAACCTAGGATAATACATACCAATTTAACAGACTAAATAGCCTGATCTCTTCTCTTTTTTTAATGAGCTCTTCCAGTTTGAAGTTAATGGAAGAACATCAGTGATGAAAAATGAATGCGATTTTAAAAGTTTATTCAGTTTGATTAACATAGGCAAGATAACTTAAAAACAAAACAAAATCTCTCCAATCACTTTGGCTTCTGGGGTCATCATTTTTTCATGCTCTGGTAAAATTTAGCCCTATGTTTTAAATTTATTGACCTTCCTCAGTCTAGCTATAGCTTACTCTCTCCTCCCTCAGCACCCTCTGCATACTTCTACCCTAGGACTTCCATGTGCTTTACTTGCTCATCTCTCCAACTACCGGTGAGACCTTGAGAGCAGGGATTTAGTCTTGTTCATTTATCCATCTTCTGTTCTTATCACACAGACAAAGAGATGGCTTGGGCTCAGCAGGCATTTATTGATTGAATAAATGTTTGTATAAACAAGTGAATAAATACATATCACCAGTTATAATAACAAACAAGAAATGACTATCAATGTATTTCTAATTGCTAGAATATGAACAGAAGTACATATTTATGCCTACTTATGGTAGCTCATTCTCAAATCATAACCCCAAAAATCCAAATCTCATAAGAAAGAGCATAAGAAAAAAGGCCAGAAAAAAATACTGTAACATAGCATTCAGTTTTCATCAAACTTTAGAAATACAAACTCTCCAACATTTGGTGAATCAGAGAGAGATAATGGTCCAATCTCAGCCAAACAGTGCTATTAAAAACACAAACAACTGAACTGCAAGTACATTCCAATTTCCCTTGTGATTCCAATTAAGATCACATCAATTAAATACACTTATGATTCTGTATCGTGGAGTTCTTGAAAATTGCCTAAAATTCAAGTTGACATTTTCTCCCTTCTCTGATAAGGAAGGAACATGATTGCATCACAGTGATTGCATATTTAGCTCTCAAAGCAGCTGCACAAACATTATAAGCAATATAGCAAAACAAAAAAAATGTGTAGAGGCTAGCATCAAAGGACGCATTTTTGAGCATGTTATGGGTGGTTGATTCTAATTGAGAGATGACTCAGAAATATGGATCCAGCAGAGAAGTGGGCACGACGGGAGAGAATGGAATGACTATAAATCCCCCCACCCCCAAACACACCAAATCCTAACATCAGAGTCTTTGTTCATAGAACCTTAAATGAACTTTCCTAGTGACAGGTAGTGACAGCATCACCACTTCAAGCAGAGTGAACACATATCTCCAATGCCAGGCTGCTCAGGGCATCATCTCTGGAAGGAGTGTGAGTAGGGTTGGGCAACTGCTTGTTAAACATCTCTGGGAGAGAGGTCAGATTTCTACCGTTACTGTCTTCTTACCCTTCAGAAGTACTCACAAAATACACGAACGATCTTTAAAATAGCCTAGCATAACTTCCTAGTGATGGCGATCACAAATGGTAACCTAGGTTCACCTATCTGTCTGTGTGTTAACAAGTGATAAGAGCTTCAGCTATGGAGCCAGACTATGAGTGAAAATGCTGGCTCTGCATCAGTCTAAATGGAATGATCTTGAGTAAGTTATTTCACCTCTCTCTGCTTTGTTTCCTCCTTTATAAAAAGGAAGAGAATTGTAACTGTCATAGAGTTGATTTGAAAGTTAAACACAATAATGCACATAAAGTATTCCAGGAGTATAGTTATTCCTCAATAAAGGATAGCTGTGATCATTACTGCTTTTACGTGTTGTTGTGGGTATTATTCTGTTATCAGATAGATCTATGCATTATCTGTTTGAGGAGTGCTCTTAAAAAATGAAACCTGTCCCCAGTCTGCAGTCTTCCCTTCTTGCTAATAATGCTGCCAAGAGATGCCCCAGAATTGTAGGTAGGGATAACAGTAGTCCCCTGTATAAGCCAATAAAATGCATTTTCTCAGGTAAATAAATGTCGGTTGGGTTCCCAGATAAATACACAGAATTTGCCTTAAAGTGCCCATATGGTGACTAAAAATGGTACACGCATAGTGAAAAAATGATATATTGCTATAAATACCCAGTACAGAATTTCAACTACCTTTGGTTTAAATAGACTTTTGGGAGCTAGTTCACAAACCTGCATAATATTATTATTTTGGATTGCAGGTAAAAATTGATTTGTAAGGAACTTTTGGGGTGTGCTTTTTCTATGTACCTAATGCAGCAAGGTGGGCCGAATAAAGAGAATATCTGCATTTTGCAGAGGAGGAGGCAACTAAGATCAAGCGAGCCTGTCCCTATGGCAAAGTTTCAGGGATAGACACAATACCGGTATTCCAGGTCCACACAAGATCTCTCTGAGATCTCAGCCTTGAGATAAGGGAGCTTCAGGTACACACTTCTTTCATTGCTCTTCTAGAATGCCCTCCCCACATCTACCCCATTCTCTCTGCTACACCTTGTTTCTGTTGCCCTTCAAAATGTAGTCTAAGAAAAAAAACAAAGAGAGAAGAGAAGAATGAAAGGAAAGCCAGTGCAATGTTAGCTGTGGTTTTTCTCTGTGAGACTGTGTTCCTGGTGATGCTCATTTTCTTCCTTGTGCTTCTCTATATAATCCATTTTTTTTGGAATAAACATGTTATTGGATATAGTAAGTACATTATTATTTTTCAAATTGTTTTACAAATGCAGCACAAATTCAACCATTTCATAAAGTCTTTCTGAATTAGCTCCATTCATCTCTAATCACTCCATTCATTCAGAGCTGATGGATGTGGCTCTTGGCTCTTGACAATTTGTACATACTCTTCCTTTCTATTTCTATTCCTTTCCTTTCTCCCTCCCTCTCTTTCTCATTGTCTTTCTTTTTTTCCCTTAAATTCCTGTTATATAACAGCTTCTGTGCCAAGAAATTTAAAAATCACAGTAGTGGTAATGAAAATAAAATTCAAATAATACCAAGGTTCATAGAGTAAAAGTTAAGTTAAAATATTCTTCTCCCTTTATTTTTAAATTCAATTATTCTCTACCTATAGGTTATAATGATTAAGTTTGGTACATAATTTTAAATCTTTAATATGTAAATACATATGTGTATATGTTATGTATTTGTATGTATGTATGTATGTTGTTTTGTTTTTGTTTGTTTTAACAAATAAACTGGGAAGCCAGTCTTCTTCCTGCAAAACAATTGTAATTACAGTTGGGATGTTAATGTTTGACTCTGAGCGAAGGGCATGTAGGTTAAAAGGACCAGCAAGCATATCTTTTTCTGAAGGCCATGGGTGATCATGACCTTTACACAGTCTCAGCCCCAGCACTGGTCTCACCATTTGGACACACGTGCAGTAGTAGCACAAACAGGCTGTTGGCTGTTGAGCTTCCTAATGACAGGTGCAAGTGCCACATATCACATGTGCCCTCTAAAAATAGGGCTGAGAAAGAAAGGGTCTCATACCCAGACCTCTCAGTGGCATATAATAAAATGTTCACCCTGTGAACATTTAGTGGAATCAACACTATTTTAACATAATATCGCCTGTGTCCATACTGACAGTTGTATTGAGCTCTTTAAAAAAATCAGCTAGTTACTTGGACCAAAATGTTATTTAAGGATCTCTTAAGCAGCTTTAGTCATCAGAAATCTCCTAAAGAAAAAAAAAAAAGTGAAAAGACTGAACGTGTTTGGCAGGATGAGATCTGGTTCTTTCAATTTTCTAAGGCAAGTTCTGCCTGGAAGCCTCTCCTCTCCTATCAGCCTTTGTTAGTTGTGACCTTTCCTTCATTTGTGAAACTTCTGCAAACATAAGGAATTTTTGCTGACTATTTTGATAATTCTGATGAAAGAAAACACTAGACTCTCATTTCCTTCATCCCATTTTCAAAAGGAAAAAAGAACCCCAGCATCACTCAATATTCCTACATAAGGAATCTGCACATATATCCTCTGTATCTAAAGATAAAAGCTGAAATTATTTTTTAAAGAATAAAATATTCTCTCTCTCTCTCTCTCTCTTTTTTTTTTTTTAAGAATGTTTCTATAGGAGTTGATTTGCGGGAATAAATTCTAAAGCCAGAACAACTAAACAAGGAGAAGTCATAGTTCCCCTCTAAGCTGAGGAAAGTACCTTATCTTGGTGTGTTCAAGGAGAACATGAGTTCAGAGAACTCAAAAAATGCTGATGTTGTTCATTTAGCAACATTTAGGCTGAGCACATATTGTTAGGCTCTGCTGCATTAGGCAGCATGGAAAGGGTCCCCCATGATCTTTAACTTAGAGTGGTGGCAAGTCCTACATAAAGGGATTATACAGGTGGTATTTTCCCTAGTACACACTCCAGATCTCCCTGCTTTGATAATCTAATTCATAACTGACATGATACTATGACAAGCAGAATTATTTTTACTGCTAAATAATAGCATGGAAAAGAGTCACAATTAGGCAGAACAGCAGCTGGATATTTGATTATCAATTAAAAATTACAAAGGGTAGAACAGCAATATTTAAGAAAAATGCCACTAATCATTTCCAGTGCCTCGCGTATGTATATATGTCTTAATCTTTTAGTAGACTGGTTAGTCGCTTCGCCATGAAAGGCTGCTGCTTTTTTTTTTTTTTTTTTTTTTGAAGGAATCTCGCTCTCTCTCCAGGCTGGAGGGCAGTGGCCTATCTTGGCTCACTGCAACCTTTGCCTCCCGGGTTGAAGCGATTCTCCTGCCTCAGCCTCCCGAGTAGCTGGGACTACAGGTGCGTGCCACCATGCCCAGCTAATTTTTGTATTTTTAGTACAGACGGGGTTTCACCACGTTGGCCAGGATGGTCTCAATCCCTTGACTTCGTGATGCGCCTGTCTAAGCCTCCCAAAGTGCTGGGATTACAGGGGTGAGAGCCACCGCGCCCGGCCAAGACTGCTTCTTTATACTGGTTTGTTTGGAGGAGAAAGTGATCTAGCTAATTGAGAAGCAAGTTGATATTAGATTGGAAGAAGCTGGAACAGTCTGGAGCAGCGTGGAAGAGAGAGATTTTAGACATGAGCCACAATATAAATTACCTATGAAAAATTTCCCAATAATCGAGACCCACTTCTGCTCTACCTCATCCGAATTCTACCATATTGGTGGTATTCTGTACTGCCTTGTGATTTTTTTTTTTCTAGTTGTTACATGTGTTTGTTTATGCCTGGCCGCCTCAGCTTATGAGTTTCTTAAGGGCGGACACTATATTTGTCTAAATTTTGATGATCTCTTCTTGGGTCTTTAGTAAATCCTTTTAGATCGGGCTTGGCAAGCAATTGCTGAGAACGACAGTAATCGGCCATGCATGTGTGGCACGCAACGTCTGAGCACGCGCACGCATTCTCGCCCTCACTGTGACACCGTGACGTTAGTCCGTCTCTTCCACGGCTGCTTCCTACCCCATGGTAGGTCAGTGACTCCTTGATGAGAGAGCATTCATTGCCTGTGGATCTGCCTACACCCTATCTAGTCCATGACCTATGCCTCCAAACATTCCAATTCACCGTCCAAGTCACAATTAGTTCCCTGACGGGGGAGTTTCCCCCGGCCGGAAGCACAGGGACTTGGGCCCACATTCCTGGATGCCGCGATTTTTACTCGGCGTCTGTACAGGGAACGTGGGTGCCTGGAACATCTGGGCTGCCTTTGGAACAAAATGTCTGGGTCATGTGCCCAGCCTCCCTCTTGTGACCTTCCCAAAGGGGCAGGCCAGGTCGGCAGGGAACTGGAACTATTTTTGAGAAGGCCACTGGCAGAAGTCGCCTCATCCACTGCCCAAGTACCCCGCATTCTCCGTTCTCTAGGCCAGGAGTTTGTGGAGCTATTGAAATGGGAGTAAGGGAGGAGAAGCAAGGCCAAAGGAGAGGAGGAAGAGTACGCAAACTGGCCTGGTAGGCGTGGGGAGCCAGGGCGCCCTATTCCTGATCCTGACACCGGCTCTGGATGTTTTCAGAGGAGCCCTTGCTGGGTCCTATGCCTTAGTTGGCTTCTGTAACATGGATTGGAACAACTTTTTTGTTTGTTTGTTTTTTGTTTTTTTGTACCTAACTCACTGGAAAGTGGGAAGACCGTTAAAAGAATATTAAATTGCACAAGTAGAAGTGCTTCCTTCGGTTACAAAACTGCTAAAAATGTATTCGATATACAGGAGACTTTCAGCTTCATGGTTCTTTATCTTAGGTTTTGGCATGGAGTATTTATGAATTATCCACCTCATTTGTGTAGTGTTAAATTAAATTAGCAGGAGGCTATTATCTGAGGCTTTGTCTGAACTTTGAGTTCCTAGGTAATAAATCACAGCCTAACTTAGTATGTCAAACAAATCAAAATCTAACTAGAAGTATTTTTTTTGTAACAAATAGCTGGGTTTCAGCCAATGCAAACAGCTGAGCTTCAGCCAATCACAGGCAGCCAGTGCATCGCACCAAGCCCAAATAAGGCAAATATTTGCGATTTCTGATATAACCAATCCAGTGATTTCTGTTCTTTGCCTCTGTGTTCAGCCTATACAAGCTCGCTGCTCACACTGTCTGGGTAGAGCCCTCTGAACCTCTTTTGGTTCTGAGTGATGTCTAATTCATAAACCATTCTTTGCTCAAATAAACTCTACATGAGTTTATTTAATAATGTTCAAATTAATAAATTTATCTAAAGTATTTCTTTTAACAATGATTATTAAAATATCTTGAATTACATTTTTATTTATTAATTATATTGAAACAACAATCCTGAGAGCTAGAAAAATATATTCCTCTCCTTGTTTTATAGAAACTGAGGCATAGAAAGGTGAAGTGACCTACCCAGAAAAGATTCATGATAAGAGCAAGACCTGATCCGGGAAGAGACAGCAGTGCTTTCTCTTTGGGTTCTTTTGTTTTGTGAGGTCTTAAACCCATTTTAATTTCAGACAGTTGTCAGTTACTGCTCATAAAAACTGGCTTTCCTCTCCTCTGAGTACATGGAAGACTATATTGCCTGTTCCTTCCATCCCTATCTCCAGGCTTACTCTCAAGGTTGAGTGAGCTTTGAGTGTAGTTCTAGATAGGCCAGAGGCCATCAAGAGCAAGTACAGAATTTACTGAGTTCGCTCTGCTAGCTACCCAAGCAAGTTACTTCAGATTCTTAAGGCTCCCCGTCGACCTGAGAGCAAAAAATAAACCTCTGTTTTTTTTAAAAGCCACTGAGAATTTTGAAGTTGTTAGCTGCTGCAGCATAACCTATTTTGACTAACGCAGGATCATAGAAATGAATTTAAAAGTTATACACCATAATAGCATTAGAATTTTTTAATTAGAAAGAGCCCAAGAGATACTTTTCCATGAAGGAGGTTGAGGGCCAGGTTTTCTGACCTCTGCCTCTACTCAGAGTTCTTTCTACCCTCATATACTTTGAGTGCATTTTGTCCAACTAAATTCTAGTTGGACAATGTTTCTTGAAGACATTACCGGGTGGTCTTTGAGTTATCCATCTGATTATCTACTGGGATACCTCTAGTAGTGGAAAATCTGTCATACTCAGAAAACATTTTCTTTCACTTTTTTTTCAGCAATCGGTGATTAAAAAGTTATTCTTTAAGCTAAGTCAACATTTTCCTATAATGTATATTTAATTGTCCCTATTCTTTTCTCCAGAGCCACAGAGAACATGTGTCATTCTCTTTTTATGTAATCTTTTTGAATAATTTAAACAACATGAACTCCCTAAGTTCAACTTCTCCATGTTGAACACTCTCTGGTTCTTTCTGTCATTCTTTATGTTGAATTATTCTGAGGTCCTTTATCATTTTATCTTTCTTACCAGGACAGGTTGAGTCTTTCAATATACTATTAAAAACATTGTACCTGGAAGTACACATAGTGTTATTGAAAGTGTGCTCTAACCCATGCAAAATAAAATGACACTGTTATGTTTGCAGAGTTCTGTTTCCATCAACCCTAAATTTAACAATAACAAAATCTATCAATTTTAGATCCAGATTCTTTCATTACCGTATTAACTGCATTCTTAACTTGATGCCAGTCACCAGTTTTAACTCCATGCTATTTCTGAACTCATTACAGTCCATAATATAAAGTTTAACTGGACACTGGTCAGATGGAGTTCTGAGAAGCACCAATGAAGAATCAGTCTGGTAATAAAGATTCTTTGGGTTTAGTCATTAAGCATTTGCATTTTCTTCCAGCTGTGTTATCATTCAGTTGCACTGCTCTATCCAATACACTATGAAATCCTTGACGAATTACAGACACTTGATTACTTTATTCCCCTAACCTACCAATCTAGTGATAACCAGTCACCAAAGAACATATGGTTAACTTGTTATGCTCTGCTTTTACTAAACCCATATTTGCTACTAGTAACCACTTCTCCATTTCTAAGCATATACAACTTGTTTTAGAATCCTACTTAGGATTGCTAATGTGCTTATTGGTTTATCTATATCTTTCTCCTTTGGAAATATTATGCCATCATTTACCCTACATGTATCCTCTTCTCCATGTTTTCTTGAAGAAAACAGACCGTGACTTGGCAGCATTATTAATATATAACCCCCGAGTATCCTGAGATGACATTTGTTACAATCAATAATTATAAACACACTGAGAGCAGCATACTCTCTTACATTTTTAAAAAATTTTTTTGTGAATATTTATTTTATTTGTTCTTGTCTGAAAAATCATTCCCCTAACTGAAAACAGATGTGAATTAGGGGTTTAAGATTAGGAGTTTAAAATCTAATGAATTAAGGTGCTTAAGGGTTCCCCATTTTAGGGGGCTTATGAATTTTCACACAAATTTTTGTGCATATTTACTAAACTACACATTGCTTCTCTCCTGTTTTTTTTAATCCCTTCACCACTCAACATCTCCTCTTTCTCCCCACTTGCTTCTTCCTAAACGCTTTGCCATGTTTGGTATATACAGCTTTATCAGATTTTCAAAGATATCTATGACCCTCTAACATGTTAAAGGAAAAGAGAAAATGTCTCTTATCTTTATGCCTGGTGTTTAGCAGTAGAATTCTCAGTATGTAGTGGGATACTCAATACATTTTGGTTGACTGACTAATGTTAGTTCCCTCTTTAATGTTGTTCCCTCTTTTCCAGTAAAGGAAGCTGTAGTATTCTCTTTCTTATTCACACTCCAAATGTGTCTTAAAAAGAGTCCTTTTTCTCCCTTGAGCTCTTTTTAAGCTTTAGCTTTTCTGACATTATGTCTGCATGCATGTTGTACTCCTTTTTAAAGACAAAATCCATCGCTTTTATGATCTTTTTATCTTGTTTGCATTAGTTCACATTGATTTATCTAATTAAAATAATTCTTCCCTGTCCTCATGGGATGAACTTTATGCATAGTTAAGAACCCATGGGTGGCCTTTAATGATGTGCCACTCAGCTCTTCCTTCCAGAAAACCTGTGGCAAGGAGCATAGTGACTGACAGTGTCCTGGCTGCTATTCCTTCAGGTCCACTCCTGTGGAAATTCCCTCAGGCTGCTCCCAGGCAATGCCTGAAATGATGAAGTTATTAGGAAAATAGTGGGGCTTCTAGAGCCAGGTCATTCTAGCCCAATGCTGGATAGGTAATTTCTCTTCAGGGACGGCCCATTGACTTGGTTGAAATTTTCTCAAAGCCATCCTATGCAGTTATCTTAGTATAGTCTAGCTTGGTAACTCCACTGAGCAGGGTCAATTTGTCCCTTCCTTGTTTCTCAGATATAATGAAGGGTGATTAAATGGAAGAAAGGAGGTCAGAGATCCAGGCCTAGCTTGTCAATTGATTCCTTACCTTTCTGGTTTTTGGTTTTCCAGGTTCTTGCTGGAGAGAATAGAGTGAACCAAGCCAGTGCCATTTCCAGTATCTGAGTCATCTCATTTTGGGAGAATCTAGGGAGTGACTGTCCTTTCTTTTGCCCTGCGATGTTACTCTCTTTTTCCTTTAGTTTTCATCAGCAAAATAGTAAAAATTGTTTCTCGAGGTGATAAAATCTACCATTCTCCCATTTCAGTATGTCTTTTTATATTCCTATCTTAGGTCAACTTGGGGAAAATGTTCAAACCTCAACAGGTGTTTTGAAAGAGCCAGACATTAAGGATTGTTTTGTTTTTATATAGATAGCTTTTAAAATATTTTCTTGGACAAGAAGCCAGCTTCTAGCATTGCATAAGATGGGACCAGTTAGCAGATGTCAAACACCAGGGCTGGTCAATGAACATAGGATCCTCTTTTCTAGGAAGATTAGTTTCCAAATGATGTGGCAAGCAGGGTCAAATAATGAAAATATAAAAGAAAACAAAAAATCCAAACCACTCGCATTTGAAAAGGCAGGTTCTTTGATTTCTCCATCTGACCACTGAAGAACTGATAGTTAAAGGGAAAGTGGTGACAAGATATAAAAGCCAATATTGGGGAAAATAGAGTTTCAAAAAGCCAAACTATTATAGAACTTATTGCCAGGTGTGGCTGTTGTGAGGCCATTGATGTGCAAAAGACCCTAAAATGCAGGTGATCATTTCAAATCTATTTAATTGTGAAATCCAACTTCTTGTTCCATACTTACATAAATTTCTGTAATGAGTAAGCATGATGGAGCAGGTTTTGTAGTCTAAGAAATCATCTTCTATAGAAGCAGAAGCTTCAATAGAAGCAGACTTCTATTGTGCTGATGACCTGGCCTCCCTCTACAAATCTTCTATTTGTCCTGGTTTTAGGGACAAAATGCCCTTCTGGTCTTTACATATGGGTTTACAGAATAGATCCACATTTATAAATAAGCCAGCTACTTTATGTAACTTCTCCCTCAACTTGCTTCTTGGAGATAAGTGGATTATAACTCTTTTTGCAGAACTTTGGATAAATACCAAGGAAGAGGGGATATTTCAAAGCATATAATTTAAGAGCTTTTCAGTTAAATAAGATAGCAAAGCAGATTTCATTTCCTCATCAAAGAAACTGCTCCTGTATACCTAGTGTTATTATAAATCAGAATGAACACACATTGTTACCTAGAATTACACAAGCCATGTAAACATGTCAGCTATCTCTGCATTTCTGTAATGCTTCTAATATTTAGAACATTTTCATGATCTACAACCTAAGGAACTGACTTCTCTACACTTAATTTTATTTCTGGAAAAGCAAGCATGGCTTAGATTTAGACTACTCATAAACTGAAGGCTTAAGAAGAATATAATTTTTATCTCTATATGAGGATAGAAGAATCTACTGTATGTGTTTCTTGGGGAATTAGGGGGTGGCTACAAATGTGTTTGAATGAATTATCTCAAAAGCAATCAGAGAGCAGCACATAAGTAAGTGTGCCATAATAAGAGTAAGAAGCAAAAGTAAAGAGAGTTGGGAGCTTCGGTTCCTGGGTTTTGTCACCATCCACCTTCTTCACTCCTTTCTGTCATTTCTTTTAGCTTTTGGGTTGAATGTCAGTTATCTAGGAAATCTTCCCTAACTAACCCTGCCCCATGGTGATTGCTCTCTTCTACTTCTGTTTGTTTAGGACTTATTAAAGCTTATTAAAGCTTTGGTACTGGATTGCCACATACTTGTTCAGTGAATATTTTTCCACCAGTTGTTTTGGGTAGATAACGGTGGTGACGGTTTTGGAGTGGTGGTAATGATGATGTTTTTCTGATCAATGAGAATTTAGGAGAAAACAACCCCAAAACTCCTTGTGAGTAGGAACCTTGTGGCCTATTTCTCTTGCCACTCTTTTCTTTTCTATTCATCATCCTTCATGTTTAATATTTAATAGGTATAAAACAAGGAACAGGTCACTGGGTAAACACATTATCTGCCAGGAACATGTTCCAAAATCTTTCTCTAAGTCCTTGCTACTCAACGAGTGGTCTGAGGACCAATAACATGGACATTACCTATGGAGCTTCTTAAATATGCAGGATCTGAGGCCCCACTCCAGGACTGAAATATAAGTTATATTATTAGGAAATTACTGGGTGATTCATATGCACATTACAATTGGGGAAGCACTGGTTTAAAAGACACTCATCTTTCATCTCCACTTCTAGCACCTACTTAAATATACCACTTCACTGATGATTACCCATAGTATGTTGAATTATTACACAACTTTTCATCACTGTGGGCTTTGTAAACTCATGCAGAACTTAGTGTATTTCATACACTTTATGCTGCTGTGGGCCATTCCATACTGCTTCATGTATGCTCATCTTATATCCTCAAACTGACTGTAAGTTCCTTGAAAGCAGTTTTTATTTTTTGTGTCTCTGAATCTTGTTGGTGCTACGTCCATTGCAATACTCACTAATTATTAATAGCTAATATTTGAGAACTATGTGTTAGATATTTTGTGATGTACTTCCATGCATTATCTCATTGGATACTCCAAATAACTCTATACAGTAGTTACTGTTCTTTCTTCATAGTATAATGATAAAATAGTGCTTTAGGGAAGGTAGTATATCTTTGAGCTGGGACTCAAATCCATGTCCATTTGACTCAGGAGCCTGACCTTTTAGCCGCTGTGTGGTACTGCTCACAGAATATTGGTAAGGAAACAAAACTATGCTTCTGGAGGTGAACAAATACATCTTGTGTTAACCTGATACATTGGAAACAAGAACTACTTTCTTCTGGCCTAGATGCTATCCTGATAAAAATAGCTCTCAAATAAAGAAAAGCAATCCTTCTCCTCTACCATCTCCACAATCTTTTCCACATCCCTCCTGTCTCAAGCTTCTTTATCTTTCTGTATGTATTAACCTTCTTCTCTCATCTTCTCTCTCTTTTCAGTGAAGACCCTCGTCCATGTCCAATCCTTGCTAGATGGTCTTATCAGTGGTCCCCCTGATGTCTCAGCCCTCTGAGGAAAGCATTTGGACCTGGCCTGGCCAAGGGGTGCTGCATGAGGAGCTTTTTCAGGTCACAGGCTGTCTGGGCTTTCTCCGCCTGAGTGGATGTGTTTGCAAAGTGGATGAGTGACCTTTCATTCCTGGACACCCAGAGGGCCAATCAGTCTGTTCTTGCTCCACTGAGAAAACTGAATAAAGTGCTTTCCACTTGAAATGAGAGTAAAGCATAAATAACTATAAAAATAAACAAGCCCCAACCCCCTCAAAGCTCAAACACAGTTGAAGCACTTTGTGTTTTAAGGCACCCTGAGTCTGGCAGATGAAGAAGCCTTTTCTCGTGTTTCCTCCTGCAATGTGAAAAATCACTTCACTGGAAAAGATCTCCGCCAGGCCAGAAAGCGTGTGCACCCCAGCCACACACTGCACCCCCGGCGTGTTCTCTTCTCTCAGAAGTGCTGGGGCCATCGTTTCCACTCGTGTGGCTGGCAGGATGCTTATGTAATCATCACCTGCCAGGAGCCACTGATATACATGCTTGTCCTGGACAACCACACTACCTTGACAGACGTTGATTGTGAGGCCACAAGGCACCCGGCCAGCTTTGTCAGAATAGATCCTGTAGGAAACACAAACTCCAAAATGAGAAAGACAATGATCTTGGAGAACTCCCAATGGGAGAGGCTGTTCTTTGGGGGCTGTGCCACCTAGCAGGCCCCCCAAGTATGCGCTGATGCTGCAGCAAAGTGTAGGCAACCACTACTTTTGCATTTAAAGGCTAGTAAGTCAGACCCTGTATATATGACCATAATAAACAATTTCTGTAATTTTGGTAACTTTGCATCCGATAATCTTCCTTAAATCTGCTTGAGAAGTACCTAGAATTAGGAATCAGGGAATCTAGATGGACCACGCAGCTCTGGAATTCACTATCTTTTCAGCCTTGGGTAGATCACTGCCTTTACCTTTCTGAGAGTTTCCAAGTCCTCATATGGCAGGTTGGAGTCATTTCACTGGCTTCTTGGGCAGCTTTAAATGCTAACATTTTTGAATTCCGGTGACTCCCAACTTCAGGCTACTGCTTCTCAAGCCCATTTTGTCCACCCCGTCCTCAGGAGAGAAAGAAAAGACTACAGTCTATAGCTTATATCACAACCTTCCTTCTGCATCTGCCTACACATACGAATTCACCAGTGACAACTAAATACATACACTTAGCAACCTTTGCAAGCTTATTGGGCCCAAGTCAAGGTATTTGTTCAAAACCTCATATAGGTCCATTTAATAGTTCATTCACATTGGGCTATATCACTCCCCTCTTGTGAATAAGGAAGGAAATTAATTTTAAAATAATAATAAAACCTTTCAGGAAGAAATTGCCTTTGTACTCCAGCCACCAAGCTAAGTGTTGAAATTCAATTAAATTGGAAAAGATCACAATTAAGATGCAATTTAATTATTTCTCATTTTATGTAAATGAGATTCCCGATCACAATGAATTAGAAATCTTTGTTTAAGCAGTTCATCAGTTGCCTATCTAAGTACTGTTTTGTTACTTCTTTGCTAAATCCCTAATCTCACAAGCCAAATGGAAGAAATGTTTCTGGAAATTTAAAGACTAAAATAATCATGCCACCCAACTTTTTCCAAGAATGCCATAGATAGATTGCTATATCAATTGTTTTCTAACTTGGAGCTCATTTTATTTCAAAGTTTACATGCAGCCAACAGAACTTCCTAAAAAAAATACCACTCTTATTTAAATGCCTGGGAGAGTTCTAAAGTGATATAAAGACATTTCTACATCTTATAGAAATTAATCCTGTAGAAGTCTGCCCTCATGTAGCCCATTTTATGCTCTATGAAACATATATTTTTATCAACAACTCAAGACAAAGAAGCAGTAGTCATTATTTCTATAGAAAAAAAGATTAATTTGCAAATATCTATTGAGAATTTCATTTAGAATTACTGAATTTATTTAAAAGCAAAATCACAAAGACCTGGTGATCTATTACTGCTGTTGCCATCAGAATGTTGGATAACAAACCACCCCAAATCTTAGTGGCTTTCAATAACAAGCCTTTATTCTCAGACTTATAGGTTTGCAGGTGTATTGTGCTTCAGCTGATGGAGGCTGAATGTGGCCAGTTAGCCCCGCTTCATGCTGTAGGGATGGCTCCAGGCTGGAGACTAGGTCCGGTGTGCTCCATATGTATTTATATGTGCCGAAGCTGAAGGTGCAGTAGCCACCAGGCCATGTCCTTCTCGTGGCAAATCACCTAAAGACACAGGTCAAAACAAACTGCCTAAGCACATTTCAGGTCTCTGCTAATATTCCATTGGTCAAAGCAAGTCACACAGATGGTCCAAGATGGGTCCAAGGATGGGAAAATAAACTCTATCCTTAGTAGGAAGGGAGAGAATTTTTACTAAACAAACCTAAACTATTTTAAACATCTTTAGCTCAGATGTTTAAAAGCCCAAATATAAGAGCTTGGATATCTCTGATTCTAGTAGGACACTTTTTCTATTTTGTACTGTGTTTATTAAAAATCAGTAGTATATAATGATATTTAAGTAAAATAACTACTTCTCCAGGAGTTTCTTTTCATTTAGAGCTTTCTTCTTAAAGCTCTTTGCTTCATTTTCTAGTGGATATGGTTAATATTTTAATAAGGAATAGGTAAGTGGAATATTTATTTCAACTCAATGTTAGGCTTAGTTAGAGATATCCCAAGATGGCTTTGAGATCTCTAATCAGCTTGGTGTCAAAAACTCTTGTAAATGATTTTTCTTATCTATGAATGACTTTTTTTTTTTTTTTCATCAGGGAAGTAAGCATTTTACTCTTTTAGGATTGGAGGGATAATTTGCTGAATACACTTATTTTCTTCTCTGATTGTTCTGTTCTCCTTCCCTTTGCTCTTTGGACACCCTTCCCACAAAACATCAGCGGAAAGAAAGCTTACAATCATATATCAGCAACAGAAAAAATCAGCACAACAAGCCCGACTCCAGGCTGCATGTTTGGCTTTACCTAACTTCCTTTTTTTTGTTGTTGTTTTGAGACAGACTCTCGCTCTGTCGCCCAGGCTGGAGTGCAATGGCATGATCTTGGCTCACTGCAACGTCTGCCTCCCAGATTCAAGTGATTTTCATGCCTCCCTAGTAGCTGGGATTACAGGTGTGCACCACCATGCCTGGGTAATTTTTGTATTTTTAGTAGAGACAGATTTCACCATGTTGGCCAGGATGGTCTCGATCTCTTGACCTCATGATCCACCAGCCTCGGCCTCCCAAAGTACTGGGATTACAGGCATGAGCCACTCTCCTCATCCCCTAACTTCCTGTGGAAGAGAGAATGTTCTTTTGCCTAATGGGAATACAGTTGTTTGCTGACTATTTCTGTTTACTAGGTCCTGTAGAGCAGTTTCTCAATCTTGGCACTAATGACATTTTGGGCCAGATAACTCTTTGTCGTCAGGGGCTATCTATGCGTTGTAGAGTACTGTGCAGCATCCCTGGCCCCTGCTCACTACACCCAGTAACACCCTCAGTTGTGACAAGCAAACATGGCTTCAGTCATTGACAAATGCCCCTTGGGATAAAAACTGTCCCTGGACCACACTTTATTTAAGTTCAGGGGTACATGTGCAGGTTTGTTATATTGGTAAACTTGTGTCATGAGGGTTTATGGTATAGATTATTTCATCACCCGGGGATTAAGCCTAGTACCCATTAGATACTCTTCCTGATTCTCTCCCTCCGCCCTCCAAAAGGCCACAGCGTGTGTTGTTCCCCTCTATGTGTCCATGTGTTCTCATCATTTAGTTCCCACTTATAAATGAGAACATGAGGCATTTGGCTTTCTGCTCCTGCATTAGTTTGTTAAGAATAATGGCCTCCAGCTCCATCCATGTCCCTGTGAAGGACATGATCTTACTCTTTTTTATGCTGCAGAATATTCCACGGTGTATATGTATCATATTTTCTTTTTCCAGTCTATCATTGATGGGCATTTAGGTTGATTAAATGTCTTTGCTGTTGTGAATAGTGCTGCAGTGAACATATATGGAGCACTTTCAATTAACAACAGGAACCTAACTAAACCCAACTAAAGGATATTATAATATAAATTATTTTTAACTGAAATGTATTTCTTCTCATTAAACAGTTTTGGAATATATATAAAGGATAGTCCTGCCACCCAGGAGGACTCCTGAAATTGATTATTCAAAGTCATGGTCACTAATCAGACAGTTACACCCACTCTGTGCCAGGCATGTTCTGTGTGCTTTATGTACTCAGTTAATCCTTTTAATCATATGAGCTAGCTACTATTAATATTACCGTTTTACTTATAAGAAAACTGAGACATAGAGGGTGTAGGTAACAGAGCTGAGGCCCCTCAGCAAGAAGGATTGGAGCTAGGACTGGGGCTGATGTGTTTCCGGAAGGAGGCCCTGCCTTCTGCATTCCATTGGGTCACATGTGGTGTGAGAGTTTAAGATTCTCCTTGGGACCTTTGGCACATTCTGTATACCAACAATTGCAGAGAGGAGTTGAATAAGGCTCCCTTTGGAAGGAAGCATAGTGATATTCTATCTGGTAGAAGGAATAAGGCTCTCTTTGGAAGGAAGCATAGTGATATTCTATCTGGTAGAATCTGCCACATCCTACCTTAATATTCCCACTTGAAGCACCAGCCTGGGATGCCTGGTGCCATTTCCCAAAGGGTCACTGTGTGGGCAAAGCAAAGAGATGCCCCAAGAAAGTGATTTGAGGAATTCCAAATCCTTTGTGAACTAAAATATCTACTCCTGTCCTACCATAAGGACTGAATCTCTTACCAATTACAACTATGTGTCTTCAAGAGTACCCATGATTGGACTGAGGTAGTGGTGTGTGCTGAGGGATGGCTGCTTGCCTGGAAGATGATGAGTGTGCTGCTCTTTATGGTGGTGAGAGACAGGACTAGCTGGATTTCCTAGGCTGACTAAGAATCCCTAAGCCTAGCTGGGAAGGTGACCACTTCCACCTTTAAACACAGGGCTTGCAACTTAGTTCACATCCGACCAATCAGATAGTAAAGAGAGCTCACTAAAATGCTAATTAGGCAGAAACAGGAGGTAAAGAAATAGCCGATCATCTAGTGCCTGAGAGCACAGCAGGGGGGAAAATGATCCGGATATAAACCCAGGCATTCGAGCCAGCAATGGCTACCCCTTTGGGGTCCCCTCCCTTTGTATGGGAGCTCTGTTTTCACTCTATTAAATCTTGCAACTGCACTCTCTTTTGGTCTGTGTTTGTTATGGCTCAAGCTGAGCTTTCGCTCGCCATCCACCACTGCTGTTTGCCACCGTCGCAGACCCGCCACTGACTTCCATCCCTCCAGATCAGGCAGGGTGTCTGCTGTGCTCCTAATCCAGTGAGGCGCCTATTGCCACTCCTGATTGGGCTAAAGGCTTGCCCTTCCTGCACGGCTAAGTGCCCAGGTTCATCCTAATCAAACTGAACACTAGTCACTGGGTTCCACGATTCTCTTCCGTGACCTGCGGCTTCTAATAGAGCTATAACACTCACCGCATGGCCCAAGATTCCGTTCCTTGGAATCCATGAGGCCAAGAACCCCAGGTCAGAGAACACTAGGCTTGAGGCTTGCCGCCATCTTGTAAGTGGCCCTCCACCATTTTGGAAGCGGCCGCCACCATCTTGGGAGCTCTGGAAGCAAGGACCCCTGGTAACAGTGGCACAAAGCAAGCATCATCACTAGGCCCCTCCACAACCTGGTGGTGTCCATCTGCATCATGTTCATCAACAAAAGGATCCCTAACATGAACCTGACCCTGGGGCATCTTGTGGTTACCTGGCTGGGCTTGCACATCTGCCAGAAATTGGTTATATTTGCCTCAACATGTCTGCCACCCCAAGATCCTCCTTCTGGCCTTTAGCTTCTGTGATTACAAGGTCTTCACCAACCTCTCTCTGCAGGGCAACTCCACAGGCGTCCATCAGCTGATCAAGGCCATCGTTACACTGGTGATTATGGCCATGCAGACCCTCTGCCACCAGAATATAACACAAACACTGATTCCTGTCACTTTAGGTGTAATCCTAAATTCTTATTACAATGTGAAATTTAATGTCCTTGGAAGGATGTTTTCTGCTCTCAGTGTTTTAGTTATACCCCCTTATCCAGTGTGGGCAGAAACCAAACAGAATGAGTTTCAAGTAAATTCAATGCTGCTGCAGCACTATCAAGCACCAATACTTTCTGCTGTTATTGGTTGCTGTGCTCTTCTCTGGGTCAGTGCATGGAGAGCAAGAAATATCTGGTCTCTGGTCAGCTTCTGCTTTGCCTATGGTGCAGCTATCTGAAATAATGGTTGTCATGGTGAACTTATCAATTTACTGGGTCACTAGGTACACATCATCAGTCACCTATGACATGTTTGGGCACTTCAAGTTCTGACTTGCTTTATTTGGAGGACATGTGTTATTTAAAGATCCACTGTTAATTAACCAGCGTCTTGGCATTTTATGTAGTTATTTGGTGTAAGAATAAGAGCCTATATTCATTCTGTACTCTATAAACAGGAAGGAAGAAAATGTAAATTGCTACAAAGTACTCAACTGGGTTTTTATGATGAAAAGAAAGTCACCTCAAGAAGATACAAATCGTTAAATAAGCCAATTACTTTCAAAGAAGTAAAAAAAATGCATGTACAATTTATTGAATGGTAGTTTGCAAGATGTAATAGAAAGGATATTTTATTCTAAAATGAAATCTTCATTTTTAGCATACTTTTTGTAATTTAATCCTTTAAAACTAAAATTGTTCATGCTTCTTTTCAAATATGATTGTATAAATTATAGCCACCCATGCACTACATTACGTTCATGTATTTACTTACTAACACACAGTCTTATTCTTACCTGGTGTCAGGCTCTATTCGGGACACAGAAATCAGTTAGAACCCATCCTTGGCTGGGGGTTTCCTGGCCCAGCAAGCCCAGTGTCTGAGCTTAGCATTTAAGGCCTCCTCATCTGTTCTTCCCACAGCTTGTCCTATTTTAGTTTGTTTTGAGCTTTGGCAGCCTCACAGTATAGCCTGATCACACATCTTCCACCAGGCTTTCCCTGACCCTTCTCCATCTACACAGTCCAAATCTCCACATCTCAGGATTCAGCCTAGAGGCAGGGTAGATCATTAACAACCTTCCGAACAGAACTCCAAAGACCTGCATTTGCACTGCCTCTCTTTTCCTCGTCCAAGTGCCCATGAGGTCATCAATTGTGTTCCACCCAGCTCCAGTCCTCTGCAATGTGATACTGCGGGTCCTCTGACCAGGAATGGGAGTCAGTTTCTCCACTCACTGAACCTCCATGATCCGTGGGACTTGCCTTGGCACCTGGGATGTTAGCAAACATTATACAAGCAGAGGCTTGAGAAACACCTGCAGTTTGGGGTTTGCCCTCTTGATGCTAATTGAAATCCTAAGGTGACCTTGCAATTAAGGCCAAGCTAGCCTGTTGTCCATGTAGCAAAGCTAAATGCCAGAGTGACTTAATCCTTTCTGTTTCATGGTCCCTGGTTTTTGGTTGGACTGGAGACTAAAATCAAATGTGATATTGAGAGTATGAGTTTTGGATTCAGATGGACCTGGGTTCCTATCCCAGATCTACTCCCTACATGAACAATCCAGGCAAAGTTATTTTTCCTTTCTCACAACTGAGCATCCACATCCACAAGGACAAAAATAAATATTAGCCTCTTTGGGCTATTGTGAGGATTACATGAAATATTATAAATAAGCTCCCCAAGTCAGTGTCTGGTTCTTAGTAAGAACTGAATAAAAATATTGATTGCTGTTATTATTATTATTTCTGTCACTAAAATTAAGTGATTCCAATCTCATCCCATGACCATATTCTCATTCAGAAATATCTTTCTCCATCATCCCCAAGCCCTTGGGAAGCTCTCAGAAAACCTCAACTCTCAGCTCATGCCTGTTTAACCAACCATAATTTTCCCAAACTTTTTATTTTGAAATAATGCTAAATTTACAGAAGAGTTGCAAAGACAGTTCAGAAAGCTTCACTTGGCACATCCTAATGTTAACATTTACACAACCATGGTCACTTATCAAAACAAAGAAATTCTCATTAACTAAAATAGTCTATTTGGATTTCACTGATTTTTCCATAAACGTTCTTTTTCTGTTCTGGTATTCAAGCTAGGATGACATGTTGCTTTTAGTCATCCTATCTTTTTCGTCTCCTCCATTCAAGCTAGGATGACATGTTGCTTTTAGTCATCATATCTTTTTCATCTCCTCCAATCTGTGACAATTTCTCCATCTTAACCTTGTTTGTTAGGACCTAAACATTTTTGAAGAGTACTGGTCAGGTATTTGGTAGCATGTCCCTAATTTGGGTTTCTCTGATATTTTTCTCATGGTCAGTTTGAGATTATGGGTTTCTAGAAGACCACAGAGGTAAAGTGCTATTCTTGTTATATCATATAAAAGGATGCTCGATATCCACATGCCTCATCCCTGATGGTGTTAATCCTTATCATCTGGCCAACCGAGTGTTTTCTAGGTTTCTCCACTGTGAATTTACAGCCCCACCCATGTCCAGTCCCCAGCCCTTTTTATACTCTATTGCCTGGAAGCAAGCCACTAAGCACAGCCTACACTAAAGTGATGGGGAATTAAGCTCCATCTCTATAAATAACAAAAATTATTTGGAATTCATCTGTGTGTGATATTTGTCTCTTTTCCCTATTTATTTATTCAATCATGTACTGATATCAGTATGGACTCGTGGTATTTTATTCCCTGGGTTATAATCAAATACTATGTTGTTTATTTTGCTCCTCAAATTGTTCTAACTTTAGTCTTTAGAATCTCTTTAAATTGGTTCCTGTGTCCCTTTGACATATCCCCATTGTTTTGTAGTTTTGAGCACTTCCTTACATTATGACACCTTAATATCAGGCTCCAGATTCATCTTGCCTATTTCCTGCCACAGCCCTAGAATCAGCCATTTTTCCAAGTATCCCTGGTTCCTATTATTGAAGAATAGTATTAGAAGCCAAGATATGGGTTCTGGGTGTGTTCATTGCTACTGGGGTGTTACTGCTTCTAGGTCACCTCCGTGGATAGAGATAGGAGATATATGTATTTATACCGCGCATATATACATACATATTTTATACATTTTAAATATTTCAAAATTTATGTGTGTGTTGTATATATACATAATCATGAGCTCATATTATTTGACTCTAATTTAGCCTCACAGGATTCACTCTAACCTTCTCTCATTGTTTATTTGTTACTTCTTTCTTTGACAGTGAGAACCTTGACTCCCATTATCTACAATTTATGTATTAATATTTACTTGTTCAGTTTTAACAAACATGTAAAGTGGTTTCATAATTGCTTCCTTGTTCTCTGATTTCTTTTTAAGTAGTAATCTGTGCTTGTTTCATGGATGCAGTATCCTCTTTTATTTTTTGAGGACATATCATTCTCTAAAGTTTTCTTTCTTTTTTGTTTTTTGAATTTATCTGTGTGTGTGTGTGTATTTGTATGTGTGTGCATTGTGTAATGTGCATTGCATGTGTCTTGGTCTCTGTTTCCATGATAAATAATTTTTCAAATGTCTGGTAAACCTTTTTTTGTATTCATATTTAACAATAGGACCTTAAAGAAAAATATGAATTTCTGTGGGGGTAGGGGAGATAGGTAGGGATAGAGGAGATATGGTTTGGAGGGATGCACTGTAGATTTATCTTTCACTGGGGAACCTCAACTGTCAGTGTCTAGCAATAATTTCTTTAGGGCCATTCGGTTTCTTCCCTGAATGAGAAGTAAAGGCATAGTGTGAAGAATATTGAGTTGGAGATGTGGGCTGATTTATTTAATGTCTGCTTTCCTTAGTAGACTATAATCTCTAATTCAATCAGGATCCAGAAGGCACACTTACATGGTGTATTAGTTTCCTGTGGTGCTGTAACAAATTGCCACACACTTGGTGCTTAAAAGAAGAGAAGTTTATTCTTCCACAGTTCTGCAGGCCAGAAATAAAAAAAAAAAAAAATCAAGGTGTCAGCACAGCCATGCACTCTCTAAAGTCTCGGGGAAAATTCTCCTTTGCCTCTTCCAACCTCTAGTGGCTCTCTGTGTTCTTTGGCTTACGGCTGCGTAACTCCAGTCTCAGCCTCCCTCAGCTTATGGCCTTCCCCCTGTGTCTATGTCTTCTCCACTTCTGTTTCTTATAAGGATACTTGTCATTGGATTTAGGGCCCACATGGATAACCCAGGAGAATCTCATCTCTAGATCACATCTGCAAAAACCTCTTTTCCACACATGTTGAAGTGGTTATGGCATTGACATAAAATAATTATTTATGGCATTAACATAAAAATTATTTAAAATAATAATTATAAAATAATTATAGGGGGTTTAAGGAGCCCATAGGAGCATTGAGGCACCCAGGGAATAGCAACACTGTGAAGCCATTACCACCCCAGGCTTAAAGGAAGAAGAGTAGGAAACAATGTCATGGGGGCTCAATGGGAGAGTTGCCTTGGAGCAGATGAATCCTAGTAGTAATTACAGATAAATAAAACCTTTGCCAGAATTATAGCTTAGAAGTAGAGGGAAAAGTGAGGCAGGACATACCTTGACCTCTCCTTCCCCTACCTGCCCTTCAGTCTCTTGATGGTGTCTCTCGCTGGCCAAACACAAATGGAAACCAGAGGACCTGGGAGCTGGAAGTCTCAGTCCACAAGGATCATCTCCAGCAGCACAGAGCAGATAAAAGAAGGTGATGAGAACGGGTCTCAGCAAGGGCAGGGGAATGGAGAATAACTAGTATCTGTCTTCCTGCTTCAGCACTTTATATTTTATTTCTAGAATGTAAGCACATTAATCCGAAAGTTAAATAAATAAATGAGAGAAAGGTTGAATGAAAAACCTGTAAATAAGATAAATGTCTTCACAGTGAAGAGCTATAGCTGGGATACAACCAAAGCAAATGGAAATACTTTACTAGGTTTTGTGCATCTGAACACATTCATCGTTATCTCATTTATTTTCTATTCTTTTTCCCTTTCTATTTTAAAATAAAACCTGAATATAGAAAACTAAACAATACAAATGTATACCATGGTGAATTATTTTCAGGTCAAGACTCTTGTGACTCACATCTAGGTCAATATGTAGAACTTTCCTGTCCACCTCCTCAAAACACTCTTCTGGGTACTTCATCCCATTATCCAGTCACAGCCGCCTTCATCTTTCCTACACAGCCAGCATCCTTTATAGTCATAACTTCCTTGCATTTCCTTAGGGTTTAATCACTGAGACACTATGGTTTAGACGTACCTGCTTTTTAAAAACGTGTTTTGTCTTTTTAATTAATTTTTACAGTTATGATAAGATATAGATAACATAAAATGTACTATTTTAACCATTTGTATGTGTATAGCTTGAAAACATTAAGTATATCACATTGTTGTGCAAACATCACCACCATCCATTTTAATCCTGCAAAACTAAAATTCTGTACCCTTTAAACAATAGTTTCCTACTCCTCCCTTCTCTTAACCCCTGGCAGCCACCATTCTACTCTCTAAAAAATGTTTTAATTTTAGGTAAGTTATCTTACAGTATTTATTAATTGTTCTATTCCTTTGCTTTAATTTTCTTCTTTGGAGATATCTATTTCTTTGTATTAGGTCTTTTTCTTTTTTTTGATACTTGTCAAAAATCTTTTTATAACTTTCTTTAATTTTTTTTTTTTTTTTTTTTTTTTTGAGATGGAGTCTCATTCTCTTGCCCAGGCTGGAGTGCAGTGGTGCTATTTCAGCTCACTGCAACCTCTGCCTCCTAGATTTGAGTGATTCTCGTGCCTCAGCCTCCCAAGTAGCTGAGAGTACAGACGTGTGCCACCATGCCCGGCTAATTTTTCCATTTTTAGAAGAGACGGGGTTTTGTCATCTTGGCCAGACTGGTCTTGAACTCCAGACTTCATGTGGTCCTCCTGCCTCAGCCTCCCAAAGTGCTGGGGTTACAGCACTGGCCGTACTTTAATTCTTTTATGTTTTTACAATTTTTTTCTTTTCATTTTCTATTTCTCTTTAGGCATTATTTGTCATGTTTATTTGCTGTTGCATACTTTATAGTTTTGTTATTTCCTGAAAGTATTTTTTTCTTTTATTTTGAAGTCTTTCTTATGTCTCCTATTTATGTGTTTTCTTTCCTCATGTGTCCTTCGTGAATTGTATAATGTACTTTTAAAAATTCCTTTCAATTGTTTTAAAATAGTATATTAAAATTTTAATCCATTCTTGGAACATGTCTCTGGCATGATTTCATTGTCTGTAGAGGTGTTATTCTGATTCTTATTCTCTTTTTTATTATATTAATTCTGTATGATGTTTGACTTTTATACTTTTCTGTTGTTTATTTTCCTGTGAAGTTAATTTATTTGCACTTTGAGGCAAATAAATTGGTTTAGATAGCTTTTATTATTGTTTTTAAGCTTACAGAGCTCCCTCTTCTGTTGCTTCTGTGAAATGTTGGAGCTAGAGGGCTCTGTTTACCATGTGACTTTCATGGAAACCTTCCCTTTTCTTTGTTGTTTATGCTGGTACATTTTAATTCTGCCCCGAGTAGTTTAGGCTCTGCCCCCAGTAAGTCTGGCACCCTGTCATGGAGAGCTGCCCTGGCTGGCTACGATCAAAAGTTCACAGGGACTAGGTTATATGTCTACCCCTTGAGAAATTAGCAGAGATCCCTGCACTTACCGGTTTGTGGAACAGTGAAACCCTGCTAAATTCAAATTGGCTGCATTACTTTCTGGTGAATACCTTTCAGCTATTTAGGGATTCTCCTCCTCCCAGGTCTATCTGCATCTCCACTGCTTCCTTTTTTATTTTTCCTGCACAATGTCAATATCACACAGTCTTCTGGCTGTTGGCCATTAATCCCCAACTGCTTGTATTTTGGAATTCCTGGGGCTACTTTGACATCTCGTTATGTTGTAAATGCTTTCCATGTTTTCACTGGCTTCCTTGCTGTTCGCTTTTTCTATTTTCAGGTGGGAATTCAGGAAGATCCAAAATCTACACTACCACCAGCGTCATCACCCTCACAGAATCACATTATCATTTTCAAAATCAGTTTTCTCCCTCTGTGTAAATATTTTAATTGCAATTCACAGCCCAGTCCTGACATGCATGTTTGATGAGATTTCTTCTGAAGCGTAGATTATATACCTGTCTGGTAGATAATGGTGGTTCAGTGGTTTTTCCTACTCCTATTCATCCTCCCTTTATGAGATTTTCCATTCTCAGATGGCTTTTGCTTTGAGTTCATCACAGGCACTTTAACCCTTTTTTTTCTTTAAGTTCTTCTCCTCTTCCCCCCAGAACTTCTAACTCAACTCCACACCTTCCTGGACCATACTGTCAGCTCTAGTTAGGAACAACTGCTATTCTTCCCTTGTGTGTGACATGTCTATTCCTATTACTATTTCATAGCAAACGCTATCTTCCTCACCCACAAAGTCATGCCATTCAAGACATGCTTAAGGTACACCTTCCCTAACTCGTATGGTAGCCTTTTGCTGACAAATTTTCATTAAGTCAAGAAGTGCCCAGTCAACTAGCTTAACTGTGATTCTTCTCCAGATTTTAATACTTCAAATCTAGAGTGGTTTGCACAGTATGTATTTAATTTATATGCATTTATTAGACTGTTAGATATTCTTTCCTGTGTTCTACGACTAAAGTCTGATCCTCCAACCTCTGCCAAACTTATCTCAAACACATAACATTGATTAAAAGGGGAGATTGAGTGGGAATATCAAGACATCAGCAAAATTCATTAAGACTATGGGGAAAAAAATCAAAGTTTATGTGATATCTCCCAATTCACTTGGAATTTCTCAGTTTATTCTCTGGGAATGACCAATCTGATTCACACTCTGGAGGTAGCAAGTTCGGTTTCCAGATTTCTTTCTCTACTTACATAAAGAGAATATCCCATTTGCTTCCAAGAAGGTCTAAAGTGGCTTTCAACAAAAGAGAGGTATAACAAAAAGCAGTTAAAAGAAAGACAGAAATTAGAAAATTTTTAGGAAAAAATTGTGGTAAACATATCAACTTACTAGATTAATATTGCCAGTAGAATTTTTAAAAATTCAACTCAGATTTCTAATGGTCAATGTAAAAAGGAAACGTATGATTACATAAGCCTAATTTGTTGGTAAAAAAAAACCCCACAATTTATTGAAGATAATAATTTTCCTGAGATTGGGCAAGTAGGAAGGCTACAGGAAAGAATGGTAAGTCAGAGGATCTAAGTTTTGGTCTTCTCTCCATTACTTACCAGCTATTTGATCGTGGACAATTTATCCAGCCTTAGCCCCCTCACAAATACAATGGAAATAACAACCCAAATTTCTATGGGTATTTGTAAGGATCAAAGAGAAATAACTACGCAAGTTAGTGTTACATGTCTAACTTAAACATTTCTGCAGCACTTCTCTTCTTTCCCACCTCTCAGGTCCTGCAGAACATCCAACCATTCTCCGAGCATGATACTTATCCCCAGATAATTGCAAATGGTGCCTCTTGAATGCTCACACTCCCTGCCAGCAAGCCGTCTGTAAGTCCCTCACACTCCTGCTAGCAAAGCCGTGTGTAAGTGCACGAGGAAGTGAGACACACACTTCCACTGACAGGTCACCCTGGGTTCTGTCTTGGGGCATTAGGAATATTGCTACTGCCGCTGTGGCCTTTGACCCTTACCTCTGTAAGTGGGACCTGCTGTCACAGTTGTCATAGCCAGGCCCTGTGTACTGCTAATGAGTCAAAGCCTTAATAGATCCAAGCAGCACTGTGGTTTCTCAAATCCTCCATGCATCAGTGCCAACGAGTGAACACATATCTTTTTCCCTGTACTGTGACCCCTGGGTACCAAAAACCACATTGCTTTGGACTCTGTGTCTCACAGATATGAGCAAAAACAATTCATTTGGACCTAGCTACTTGCAGAGCCTGTACCTACACTAAATTCCCCCCTAGTCAGCCTGGAGGCCGTGAAGTTGAGTCCAAGGAAGAAAAGAGTCATGGAATACCTTCCAGTGTTCAGAACTGGTCTCTCTGGCATCTTACTTTAATGACTGAGGTAGTGTTACCAGGACAGTTTTATAGGCCTCTCTAATTCCTTAGATTAGTTTTTTCCCCGCCAATGGCTTCCTAGGTTCCTCATGCACGTATAGCCTGGAAGAGTCACTTCAAGTCTTCACTACGAGGACTCAGATGTGACTGAATCCAGAGTGAACTTCACATTGCATCAAGCCAGGAGACCTTGTGCCAGATACCCAGAGGAAGAGGGGAGAGAAGACATGGGCAGAGAAGAAATGAAGAAGAAGAGGCAGAATGCTCAGATGTGCTGCCACTAAAAGAAAGGAAAATTTCTTTCTTTCTTTTTTTTTTTTCTCAGGCAAGGTCTGGCTCTATTGCCCAGGTTGGAGTGCAGTAGCACACTCTCGGCTCACTGCAAGCTCCACTTCCCAGGCTCAAGCTACCCTCCCAACTCATCCCACCCACGCACAGCTAACTTTTGTATGTTTTGTAGAGATGGGGTTTTGCCATGTCTTCCAGGCTGCTCTCGAACTCATGAGCTAAAGCAATCTGCCTGCCTAGGCCCCCAAAGTGCTGGGATTACAGGCGTGAACCACCGTGCCCAGTCAGGATAGGGATGTTTCTTTGAATGTTGAGTGGTAGAAAAATGTATTGTATAATGAATGGGTGCATGGAGTCTGTATGGCTGAGCTTCATTTGGAGCTTTTTAATTTTGATCAATGCCACAATATTTATGCAAGCAAATTCAATTGTTGATGCAAATAAACAGAGGCATTTAAATTCAGATCATTTTTGTTTCAGTAGTGTATTTAGAATAAGTATAAAAGTTAAAAGTATGGGCTTTGGATCAATCAGACATGTGGTTGAACCCTTTGTCAACTACTTGCTAACCTTATGCAGGGCAGTTAAATTCTTTGACACTCATCTCTGTATTGAGAGTAGTAAGAGTTTATTCATCATAGGGAGGTTGTATTAAATAAAACAATATATGTAAGATTCTTTTTTCTTTTTTTTTTTTTTGAGACAGAGTCTCACTCTTTCACCCAGGCTGGAGTGCAGTGGCGCTACCTTGGCTCACTGCACGCTCCGCCTCCCGGGTTCACGCTATTTTCCTGCCTCAGCCTCCCAAGTAGCTGAGACTACAGGTGCCTGCCACCGCGCCTGGCTAATTACAATATATGTAAAATTCTTAATATAGCACATGACAAATAATAAACATGTGGAATAAAGTTTTCAATTTTCTTTTTTTATTATGTGTATACAAATGGAGCTATACTGGGGAGAGCAGTAAGATATATGCCATTTTATAGGACGCACAGTAAAGAAAGTTATGAATGTGGGATCTCTTCTCAACAGTAGGTTTTATTTATTCGAACTCTATGCTACTGAGAAAAACTCCAAAAAAATGTGCGCAGGATACATAGGGACTTTGGAGGAAAACTCCAACTCTTCCTTGGAAATATTTCCACAGAATAGAAATTGAGAGAATAGAATTCACTTCCAGAAGGACAGCAAGCTCCACTGAGCATAGCCATATTCCAGTCATTGTGGTCGCTCACCAGGTTCCTAAGGAGCTGACATTTCTTATAACAACAGTAGTGCTCATTCCTAGACTATAGTAATCATAGAAAATAAAGCAGGTCAGAGGCTGAGAAGAGCACAGAGATGTGATGTTGATAAATCACTGTCTTAGTCTATTCATGTGGCTAAAACAAAATACCTGAAACTTGGTAATTTATAAAGAATAGAGATTTATTTCTCATGGCTCTGGAGGCTGGGAAGTCCGAGATCAAGGTGCTAGCAGATTTTATGTCTGGTGAGGGCCCCATCTCTACTTTTGAGATGGCACCTTGAAAGCTGTGTCCTCTCGTGGCAGATGGGCTGGAAGTGCAAATGCAGATATCAGCTCTCTTATATATCTTTTATAAGGTCATTCATCCCATTCATAAGGCTACACCTCTTTACGAGGTGATTGAATACTTTTAGTACTATCAAATATTAAAATACTTTTAATACCCCACCTTTTAATACTATCACATTGGCAATTAAGTTTTAATATACAAATTGTGGAGGGACATATACACTGGAACCATAGGAATCGTGTTAGTTCTTTACCCTTTTTGTAAGCTCTAAGATCATGAGTTAGAGATTGTCTCTATCAAAAACAAAAAACTTAGCTTCCCTCAAAGAACCTATTTAGGATCGTTGATAGAAGCAGGATCCAGATGAGAAAATGCTCACAGAACTAAAAAGAAAAAAGTTGTGGGAGAAGATGTTTAATAAGAAAGCACAATTGCCTCTAAAAATATTAACACTGTGACTAGTAGTGGCTTTACAAAGGAAGGAGAAGCCATAACTCATGACCTCGACACTTTTTTTCCAAGATTTTTCTTCATCTTCCTTCACTAATTAACTTTGTTCCCACCTACCTGCTTTGTAAAGGTGGTTTACGGAGGATTGTTTCTCATTTAATGTTCCTTCTTTTACTTTCATTCCCTCTAGCACAGCTAACTGAAGTCTAGGACAGTGAAATGAAACTTTACTAAAGCCTCAGGGATAACACAAAGTTAACAAGCCCAGGTGACACTGCCACATTATAGTGGCATAAACTGTGCACTGTCCAATTGCAGGGGGCGCCATGCACGTAAGCTCAGAATTAGATCATCTCACTTAACCGACATGACTTTCTTTAAGCATGTTCCCATCTACGTGATATACCTCCTATGGCAGCATATTATTCACTAGGCTGGAGTCCACATTTAGAAACTGGTCTTTAAAAAGACCAAATCCTGGAGAATGCGGATCAAAGGGAAATAAAATTTTCTACACCCACCTGTACAAGATTTGTCAACCAAATTCTGGTTTTCTACTGGAGGAACTAATTTCTCCCAAATTGACTGACACAAGTTAATTCAGAAGAAACTTTATTCCATGAGTCCAGTGAGAGAATATGAACATTAACAACCACACAAACTATACTCTAATGAACAAGGGAGGGGGTATTTATATTATGGAAGGGATCTGCCGCTAATGAGCACCCAGCATGGGTCAGGCACTTCACTTGGGTCATCTTGACAACAACCCAGTAGGTGCATCTTGTGTTTTTACATTTTTGTTGTACAAAAGCAGAAATCATCTAAGAGGTTAAATGATTTTCCTGATGTTACTGTTAGTAAGTGATGAATTCATGATTAACTCAGGTTCAAACACCAAAAGTAGCACCAGCTGCCATTATTTCTACTTAATTGAAAAAGTGGTGGAGGAATGTTGAAAATAAAAATGAAACTGTAAGTGAAGAATATGTTTGAAGATGGGTGCAAAACTCAACTTACATACACAGTTCCTGGCATATTTAAAGGTGAATGGGGTGGATGGGAAATTTGATTTATTTAACCCTATGATTAAAATTCCAAAGATGATTAAAGTGCTGAATTATATACATCAATGGTTGTAAGCTGCAGTGGATAAATTAGAACTCTGGACAATAAAGACATTGAAATGACAAGTCTGTCTCAGAGCCTGGTTGTAAAGCAGATAGTTGGAAAACTGTGGTTCCAGGTTGCTAGAAAAGCAGAAGGGAGAGTTTGCAGGGCAGTGTTGAGTCTGAGAGAAAGTTTGGGTTCAGGGAAAGTTATGTTGCTAGCTCATGGCAATGCCATCTTGTAGTTGGGAGGCAGCTTGTTCGCAGCTTAAAGATGTTACCATGATCTGTTACTGAGGAGGTGGAACTTTGCCAGCTCAGTGGGAGTTTATTCAGAATAAGACCTACCACTTCTTACCCTTAATTTCTCCAACTTGGGTGGATGTGGCCTCATCTTTTCACATTTCCCATCTTTCAATTCATCACAACACTTGGAAGTTTCCATAATACATTGTGCTGCCATTTTCACCAGAACCTTACACATTACACACCGACTACATCATGCTGCTTCAGCCAGGAACATCTTTCTCCTCCCCATAAAACCCATTACCTCCATCTGACCAACTCCCACTTAGCTTTTGGGCTCTGGGAAGCCTGTTCTCCATACTCAAGATTGGAATACTCCCCCATTACTCTCTCGCTCTCTCTCTCTCTCTCTCACACACACACACACACACACACACACAAACACACAGTGTGCCAAGGCAGTTTGCCTCCCTTTGCCTTCTTTATACAGCATTATAGAAAACTGTACAAATCCAAACACTTTATCTACAAGCATAACATACCTAAATCCCTGTAATCTAGATATTTTAAATGTTACATTTAGTGCAAACTTACTCCATTTGGTGAGAATAGTCATGCATTTTGCTGCCAAAAAATTGTGTGTGGCTGTGGAGGGCTGTGTGAGATTCCACTAGGGGTATTAAAAATATAAAATATAGGCACCAGATTATCTTTCTAAATCTGTAATTATGCTTTATTCTGAACTCTATCTGGCCATAAAAGTGTTAGCTAAGTAATGATGTGTCCATCCTGCACTGCATTCCACTCAATCCTCCAGGACAGGGACTGTACCCCAATCAGCACTGTATCTCCTTTTCCTAGAATGGTGTCCATACATAATCAGTGTGTTTAATACAAGAATGAATAAATAAAGATTGGGTAGTTACAGTCAATCCCCAAGTTCACCAGCTGTCCCTGAACTCCCCAAGACAGAGAATTTCAAATGAACTAAGAAGACTGGAAAATGTGGAAGAAATTGTAAAATGAGTTTGCACTTGAAACATAACAACTTTCATTCGTACATTCATTCATGAATTTATTCAACTAACATTTATTGTACAACAACTCTATGCCATATAATAAGCTAAGTCATGGAGATATTGGAACAATAACAACAACCAACAATACTAACACAAAACAGAGAAAGCAGAGACATTCAGAAAGAGATAAAAGACTTTGGCACACAGCAAAGTTTTCATTCATATGAGGCACTTATTCTCCCTAAGATGAAACATGTCTATTTTGAATTCTTAGTCTGAGAAGAATTTTGTGTTAGCAATTCACTGTTAGTTTTTATATCATTTTACTTAGGGATAACAAAATATCTCAGTAACCCATTTTATAAGAACTGAAGAGTTGTTTCTGTTTCTAAAGTATTATCTCATAATGAGTTTTACTTCAAATATTAAGAAAACTGGGAACCTGTTATCCATTAGGGTTTGGTCATAGAAACCTGAAATGACTTCAGATTTTTAGAGGTAAAAGAAGTTTAACACAGTGTGTTAGAGGCTTACACATCTCTAAGAAGGCTGGAGGAGTAAAAGCCAGTAAAGCTGATTTCTAAATACTAAGAAGTGCTGGAAGAGCAGGGGAGCTACTAGCAATGTGAGTGATTCTTAGGAAGACGCCCAAAGTACCGAGAGCCGAGAACTGTTGCAACAAAGTGGGTGATTCCTAGGAGGTCTTCTGAAAAATCATCTGCAAACCCCTCCCGCATCTTCCTGTAACATCCATAGTTGAATAGTATCTTCTCTTTCACCTTTTCTATCTCATGTAAGCACCTCTCATTGGTGGAATTTACCCAAAAGAAGTCTGGGAAATGTAGTTTCTAAACTTTAAGACTCTATAGTACATGTGACAGTTGAAAAGTAACGTGTTAGTATTAAGTACCAACAAACGATATCTACCAAAGTATACCTTCCTCATAGTTGTTACATTTTTACACAAACATTTCATCCCTATTCCTCTTTAGGCTTCCAGGAATGAAAAAACAGGAAGAGGACAAGAGCAAATGATTTTCTTCACTGAGGATGGTTTATTTTGTTTTCTGACATTTGTGTGTGTGTGTGTGTGTGTGTGTGTGTGTGTAAAATGATGTAAGAGAGTCATACTGGCAACATGAAAACAGAATGATCTGTTGGTAAAATGTCTGTGGAGCTGAAGTGGATTAAGTCCCAAAAATACACTAATTTATATAGGGGAAATGACAGAATTATATCTAGGACCCAAAGTAGACTGAATTTATGTGGCTATTTCTTATATTTGGGTGCTCTTGGTTACCTGTACAAGAATGTAAATACATGTACCCTGAGGTCTTCCTGGACTTCTGACACAATTTTAGAAAACTGATGGGGGAAATGGAATCATAGGGGCAATGAGAGATTATAATTAAGAAGTCAAATATTCCTCAGTTGCTTTAGAAATAGTCTCCTCTTATGGAATACAGAAATGTATAAAACTGGCTATTGAAATATATAAAAAGGGCTGCTGTTTTCTTGGCCTCAGCTTATGCTATTTTGTGAAATACATATATTTGTCTTCTTCCCCATTTTCTGACACTGAGCTCCTAAATCCTTTGGAATGTCATGGGTGATAGAAACATCTTTTGTTCTAATGGGGTGACTCTTGGTGGGCCCCTAGATATCATCAGGATGGGGACCAGTTTCCAAGCGAAGCAAGCAGGTGACTAGAGGTTTGGGGCCTTCAGCCATATCCTCCAACCTCTGGAAAGAGGAGGGGAGCTGAAGTTTGAGCTGATCATCAATAGTCAATGATTAATCAATCATGCCTATGTGTTGAAGCCTCCATAACAACCCAACAGTGCAGGGTTTGGAGAGCTTCCAGATAACTGGACACATGGAGGTTCCTGGAGGGTGGCTCACCCAGAGAGAGCATGGAAACTCCTTGCCACTCCTCCCATACCTTACTGTATGCATTTCTTCCATCTGGATGCTCATCTCTATCATTTATAATATCCATTAAAATAAACCAGTAAACATAAGCAAAGTGTTTTTCTGAATTCTGTAAGCCACTCTAGCAAATTCGTCAGATCAAGAAGGGTGCTGTGGGAACTCTGATTTACAGCCAACTGATCAGAAGCACAGGCCACAACTTGGGCTTGCAACTGGCATCCTAAGTCAGGGAGGGGGGACAGTCTTATGGACTGAACCCTCAACCTGTTAGGTCTGACCCTATCTCCAGGTAGGTAGTGTCAGAATTGAATTGGAGGACACCCAACTGGTGTCCATGGGAGATTCTGCCAGAGAATTTCTCAGTGTTTGGGAAACCCCCTCCCCACAGCATACACACTCAGCTGGTGTCAGAAGCATAGTGGGAGAAACTGAATTTATCTTTTCCTATATCCTCACAGCTTACCTAAATTCAAGTGTTTAGTAAAACAACTAAAAGCATATTTGATTCTGAGCAGTGGCTTTAATGTCAAAATTGAAGAGAAATGAGTAGACTTTTCTTGCAGGTTTTGTTCAGATTGACTATTCTCTAGTAACAAAAACTAAACCAGAAGCAACCCTGATCATTAGACATGATATTCAGATGCTTGAAGTCATGAGGAGTAAGCAATTTTCTGCCAGTATATTTAAAATGAATGCTCAGTTTAATCAATTCTCCTTTTACATTTTTCAACACCTTAAAAGGAAAGGCAACCTGTAAACTAAACCCCATAGATGCTCCAAATTATCCAGGGCATATTCAGCCAATTAAAATCAATATTAAACATCGTTACATTGAAAAATCACATTACTCAGCAAGCCTCCAAAAGGTTGCAGATTTTTGAAGTGATCCATTTTTCTCCAAGATTCATAAGCTGCCTGTCAATGAATTTAACTGGATATTTATTGAAATTAATGGCAGCTGCAGCTGATTGAACAGGCTTTACTTTAGGTTTTGTTTTTATTTTTTATGGCTGTTTTCCCTTCCTTTGCCTTCCCATGTTGTATGCTGATGAAACCACAAGAAAATGAATGGAGAAAGCTCTACCATGGAATTGAGAAACACGCTTTTCTCACCATACCTCACAAAATGGGAAAATATTGCCAATGACACATTACCTCCCATCCCCAGTTCATCACTGTTCAGATTATTTAAAAGCCTATTTTCACAGGAAGCCTTTGTACAGCATTGCGGGTGAAGGGCAGAAGTTTCATGGGCTCACAGGCTGTGTCCAAATCCTTATCCTCCATGCATTTGCCTTGTCATCCGGAGCAAGCTCCTTAACAAGTCTCTTTGCCTCAGTTTCCCCACTTGCATATTAGAACTGATAATAATACCCATGGGCTTAGAAACTGCTTAGCATAACACCTGGAACCTCAAAATAGTTCCTTAAGAACCTCAAAATAGTTCCTTAAGAATTCGCTATTATTATTTGGTTCTCTACTGGGGAAATAAAATTATATGGCTATATTTTATTCCTCTTGAGATTAACAAACTATACTTGTATAACTACAATGAAAATACCAAACTCTGTTTTAATGTGACAAATAAAAGCCTGGAGAAGTGGAAAGCGAGAAGAGAAGGGAAGATGCTTTTTGTTTGTTTCTCTTTCCCTCCACTTCTCTGCCTCCACTTCCATTGTGCCATGTTTTATAGACGTCTTCTGGGATTCTAAAAACCCTAATATCCAAATAGAAGGCGCAATGTAGAGGAAGTAGGAGGCTGTAGAGGATCCCTTTCTAGAATGCATTTTTTTTTGGGACTTGTGGTTAACTTCATAGCTACTCCTCCAGTATCTCCTGCACACCTTCATTTCTTTATTTACTTATCCAATATACACCACTATTTACCAAGCATGAAACTCGGTGATGGAAATAAAAGTTTATTCAGTTAGAAACCCAATCCTCAGTAATCCTGCTCACTAGTGAAACGAACAATATTAAGACACTTAATCCTTCTAGAGGCACATAGCATAGTGGTTATGAGTTCAGTCTCTCTATCTAAACTCTCTTGGTTTGAATCCTGGCTTTCTGACTTAAACTTCGGTCAAGTTACTTTACCTGTCTATGCTTCACTTGCTCATCTGTAAAATGGGGTTTTAAGTGTAAAGCAGGTTTATATATACATAACTCCTAAAACAGTGCCTGGCTTATAGTTAACATTAAAAAAATGTTTCTCATTATCACTGTCATGACTCTAAGGTTTCTATTGGGATATTGTAGAACAAAGATAAGAGAGAGCGGAATAAAAAAAAATGATTAATTTATTTCTGGATACAATAGGTGCCTCAGAGGACACCCAACTGGAAATCATTAATCAGCATTTGGCTGGTCACACAGGTCTGGCACCCCAGCGAGTACTGAGGGTGAAAGCTAAAGATTTGGGCATCGGCATTATTCCACATGGGAGTGGAGGTTGAAATCATGGGCATGAATGAAGCCACCAGGAAAAGTGTGAGGATGAATGACTTAAGACATCCTATATTTGAGAGCTGGGTGGAGGTAGGGGAGCTTGGGGAATGGGAGGCTTGACTGAAGAGGGAAGGTTGTGTAAAGCTGGGAGGGAAGTGTGCAGATGTATTAGGGGACCCAGCCCATGAATTGCCTTGGCCCCTTTGCATTTACTTCTCAATCATCTCTGGCCGCAGGTTTGAATAACTTGGTAGAAAATAATTAAGGGCCCAATAAGTTTGCACAGAGGAGGGTAGAAACAGACAGGAGAGAGAGGAGGAATGACCCAGGTCCTGCTTTTCTGAGCCCCCTCCCCTTCATACACACATCATGCCCTTAAGAACACCTTCCGGATTTAGAAAAACACACACACACAAAACAAACAGAAAAACAACACTTTCATTTTCTTTAACAATTTGGGTAGTCTTGACTTCAAATCTTCAATCCATCAGACCGCATGGCAAACATCATATACATCAAGCATTGTTAAATATGTATGCCCCAAAACTTGCCTTAGGAATACGGTCATCGTATACATGGGAAACTTCTGGTTCTCCTAACTTTCTTTCAGCATTTAACTAGAGTAACTTCCATGTGCCTGGAATTGGGGAATCAGTGGTGAATAGAGTCTAGAGAAGGAGATGAATTGTTAAATAATTGTGAATATAAAATTATACTGGGGGAAGGATGTGGACTTGAGAGAAGAGAGCAGAGGGAGGGGGTTCTGAGCTTGTCTAAATTATCCAGAAGAGACTCCCGGATGAAGTCACTTTTATGTTAAAAGCTGAAAAATAAATACATTTTAAAAGGGAAAAGATTTATTCTGAAGAGAAACAAAAGCATAAAATAAATATATTTTGAGGGGATGAACAAAAGTAAGAGTGCTCCTGACAGAAGGGTAGGATGTGCAAAGGCCTGGAGGCAAGGGAGAGTGTGACAGAGGTGTGAACAGCTGAGATTAGTCCAGTGGCACGGGAGCATCTCAGGGCCTAAAGGAATATGGGGCAGAAAAAGCTGAAGAGAGTAGCACAGGCTTGATCATTGGGGCTGAGGGGCTGGAGTGTATAGGGCTTTTTTTGAAGTTTCCTCTTGAAGGGAGGAAGTCCAGAGTGACTCTGAGGACTTTGCCTCCAACAGTTTGGTGGTTAATGAGGTTATTTCCTAAGACAAAACAAAACAAAACAAAAACAGCAAAGAAATACCCAAAGAAGTACCAATATTTAAGGGATGAGTCAAGAGGAAAAGCCAAGCTATAAAACTAAAAGGGAGTGCCCAGAGAAATAGTAGGAAAACCAGGAAAATGTGAGGTTGTGGAAGACAAGGGAAGAAGGGACTTCAGAAAAAAAGAAACATCACCAGAACCTTTTGCTGTAAACAAAGTGATAATGAAAAAAATATCCATTGCACACAGTGACATGGAAGTGGTAGGCAACTGTGGCAAAAGCAGTTTGGGAGTGATGGGTGCAGAAGCCCCACTCTTCCTGGATGTAGAATGGGAGATTAAGAAGGAGAGACATCACACCTGTAATCCCAGCATTTTGGAAGGCCAAGGCAGGTGGATTACCAGAGGTCAGGGGTTAGAGACCAGCCCTCAAGCATGGTTAAACCCTATCTTTACCAAAAATACAAAAAAATAGCCAAGCATAGTGGCAGATGTCTGTAATTCCAGCTACTTGGGAGGCTGAGACAGGAGAATTGCTTGAACCTGGAAGGCGGAGGTTGCAGTGAGCTGAGATCGCGCCACTGCATTCCAGACTGGGTTACAGAGCAAGACTTCGTATCAAAAAAAAAAAAAAAGAATGAGAGACAGCTCTAAGTAGAAAGATGGCTGAAGAAATTTCTCTGTAAAGGAAGAAGAGACAGGGACCCTGGAGTTGAAGAAGAGTGATTTCTTATTTTGTTTTTCATGTGTGAGAGTCTTGAGCATATTTAAATTCTGAAAGCACAAACTGAAATTGAGAGATGGAGATCCAGGAGAGACAAAGTACAGCTATTAGTGTGAGGTGCTCAAAGCAGTGGGTGGAGCTGGGATCCAGAGCCCAAGCAGAGGTAGGAAGATGGACACTTTGTTCACCTTCACATGAGGGAAGCAGTCAGATAGGACTGGAGGGAGACTAGCATATGTTGGAGTGGGGTCAGGATGCTGCACACTCTCAGTGTTTCTTCAGTTGAGGAAAATACATGAGTCAGGATCCTGGCAAAATCATCAGAGTGCGTAATGGAAGACCACTTAATAGATGTGGGACTAAGGTTAAAAGGAGGCATTCAGGCCAGGCACGGTGGCTTACACCTGTAATCCCAGTACTTTGGGAGGCCGAGGTGGAGGGATCAGGAGGTCAAGAGATCGAGACAATCCCGGCCAACATGGTGAAACCCCGTCTCTACTAAAAATACAAAACTTAGCTGGCCATGGTGGCACTGCATCTGTAGTTCCAGCTACTCGGGAGGCTGAGGCAGGAGAATCGCTTGAACCTGGGAGGCAGAGGTTGCAGTGAGCCGAGATTGTGCCACTGAACTCCTGCCTGGGTGACAGAGCGAGACTCCATCTCAAATAAATAAATAAATAAATAAAATTTTTTTTAAAAAAGGAAGCATTCAGAGACTAATAGCACCAGAAACTGTTACACTGTTAGTGTTGAACGGATAAGGGGAAGAATAACTGCAATTGAAAGCCAATGAGATCAGAATCCTTGGAAGAGGGGCCACCCAGCAGGAGCTGAAGTCATGAAGTGATGCAGATACTACTAGAGATAACAGCAAACCAGAAGGACACACAGAATATTGTTCATCTACCAGTAATTTCCAGTGGCCAAACCCAAACAAAAGGCAGGTGGCAAGGAGCCTGGGACCCAGAGAAGTGCAAAGAATGTACATATAGAAGGGGGCAAGTAGAGAATAGCCATCGTGGTGAAGGATGAGATAAAGTTATCTTCTGAGAATGTGGGACAAGGGTCATCATTCCCAACCTACCCAAGATTCTAGCATCATGTGGCTTTGCACAGTCTGCTAAGAAGAGTGACATACATTATAATCTATACTGGAAGGCTCAAGACTTCCAGGGTCTTCATATTTCAGTCAGAAGATCTTACAGGTCTTCTTACAGAAATCTTCCTACAGATACCCATTCTAATCCTGACAGTTCTGTCCCCAGGGAAATAGAAGGGAGGTGCATATGAACTCAGTTCTGGAAAAAGAAGTAGAGAAAAGACTCAAAGTAACTTGACCTCTAAGATGTTTTTAAGATCATCAAATTTCTCTTTCATCTTAGCAAAAGGCAGTATTTCTGGACAAAGTAAAACTTTCAAGTTATTCTATTCAGATATAACTCTTGCCACATGTTTCTTGCTCTTTGACTCTTACCTCCTGGTATTCACATCTTTGTATAATTTCCTCCTACCAGAGTTGATCTGTGTAGCTAATAGAATATGGCACATATGAGGGTATACATCACTTCTGAGATTATATTATAAAAGACATCCTGGCTTTCATTTTGTTTCTCTTGCTCTCATCACTTTCTCTAAGGAAGCCATATGCCATGTCACAAGCTGTCCTCTGGAAAGATCTACATAGATCTACATGGTGAGGAACTGACGCCTCCAGCCAACAGCCATGTGTGTGAACACGGAGGCATATGCTTTAGCTCTAGCCAAGCCTTCAGATGATGATCATCAAGGCCAATATCTTGGCTGCGACTTCACAGGAGGGGCTAAGCCCAAGTATTACTGTTTCCAGATTCTGTGAGCAACCTTGTGAAATAATTAATGTTTATTGTGTTAAGCTGCTAAGTTTTGGGATGCTTTGTTATGTAACAACAGATACCCAACAGAGTGACTGACAAATCCCCCCCAGTGCTGATCGTGTTGTCTGCTTTCTTCCACATGGCTTGCCCAGAAATGCAGCCTCATCCTGCCACTCCATCTCCCTGAGCTGGTGGCCCGCTTATCTGGAGTACAAGCTGATCAGGAGTATGACAGCACTACTCACCATCATCCAGAAGGGCTCAGGACACACTTCCTCAGGGGTCAGTGGCAGTTAGCATGGCAGCTTTAACAGGGGTGAGTCCGTTTCTCCACTCCACCTCCCAGCTCCTCCACTTGACATCATACAGCCCGAGTTCTCTCCTTAG